>NC_090212.1:6597500-6897500 GCF_033026475.1 Channa argus
GTCATGGCTGTCAGGGATTACAGCTGATGACAAGCTGGAGTTATGAAAATGATCCTCAAAGCACCCTGCCCAAAGTGAAAGTGGGCACAGTGCATGTTCAGGTCTGTGAACATACAGTGCATGCCCATGTGAAAAAGGGGATTGTGCTACAAATAAATAGTCTAATGGAAAATTTACCAAACATTGAGTGGTTAAAAGTTCTCAGATGTTAAGGCTTTGCTGCTTTCCAATGTTAAACGTGATTAATTTATTGTAAATTGCTTTAGGGCTGTTGGTTAGACAGATCAATCTTTTGATCTTGGAAATTGAGATGAGCAATTTATGCTATTTTCTACTGGGGCCTGGTGGCTGAGTTGGGATACAAAAGGCCGTGGCATCAAATCCCAGCCCACCAGTGACTGATTGCTGCTGCCACCAGCATGATGCACCAGCAATTTATATGTAATTTGGTAGAATAGTACAGCCAAAATTATACTTTGTTCCCAAAAAAAAAGAATTTGCAAATGCTGTGATTATTATTTTTAAACAAGATGAATAACACCATTTGATTCCAGCTTCTTAAATGTTAAGAAAGCCGCTGCTTTTCTTGTTCAAATTTGGTGCAGAACAGTGGTAGAATGGTTGGTCCTGCCACCTCACAGCTAGGAGGTCTACAGTTTGAATCTTTTTTGTGTGGAGTCTGCATGTTCCCTCTGTGCTTACAAGGAGTCCTTAGTGACCCAATCAGTGTGTAGCCCACTTCTCACACAATCAGATTTGGAACGTGCTCCGGTTTCCTCCCACTTTCCAAAGACATGCATGTGAGGGTCAATTGGTGACTACAAATTGTGCGTAGGTAAGAGTGTGAATGATTGTCTCTCTGAGTTGGACCTGATATAGACTTATGACCTGTCCAGGGCGTACCCTGCCTCTTGCTAAATGACAGTTGGAATTGGCTTTTTTCCTTTGGCAGTTCTGGATTTACAGGTAGAGGCGAGAAACACGGTTCAAATCTCCCTTAAAATAATCCTAGTTGCATTCCCAAGAATCTTTATATACACAAGACAAGCTTACAGGAAATGGTGGGTCATGTGAGTTTTAATTTGAGTTTTACTTTCACCAACACTGGCAGAACTTTCTGCAAGCATTACCTCTGGGTAAGACTTCCAAGTCTAAAGTAGCAAGCTCACTAGAGTTGGGGGTAGCATAGGTTTTTTTATTAACTAATATACCTGGGCTTCAAGCCTGTTTATAGGTTCAAATGGCTTTTGGCTTGTCCCTTCAGGGGTTGCCACAGCTGAACGCGTTCCACACATTGATTTAGCATTTGTTTTTACACCAGATGCCCTTGCTGCTGCACCTTCCCCATTTTATCTGGACCCAGGACCGGCACCAAGGTGGCCCTTGGTGGCTGGGCGGGACCACATCTGATCAAACACCCAAAAGGCACCCCATAACTGAGAGATGTAGGCACCAAATAATGTTGTGCTTGCACTATCAGGTCTGTAGAGTAGTGCTCTCGTCATGCCTGCAGTGGTGTTCATTGCAAGTAACAAACTCACTTGCAGGGAACAGATTAAAGGGAAGGAGCTATAATTGCTGGGCTCACAGAATGACCAAGAAAATAACTGCTTCCAGGCTGAGATAGATGTCTAAATATATTTAACTGGAATTTGCAAGCTTTCCTTATGATGTACACGTATCAAATGATATTCATTTGGTAAGCAAGTTCCAATGCCTAACTAAAACACTGAACATAAGTCTAGACATATGGCTGATGGGGATTATCAATTATTTGTTAGCAGGAGGGTGAAGTGATTACCCACTGTGCTTCCTCCCCAGACTTATCTACTGCTTTCACAAAATAAATCATTCAGGAAACAATAGCGGTTACAAGCTGATAGTTTCTTTTGGGTAACTTTATACAAGGGACACAGCAGAGTGGCCAGAGGCGGGCCGGAAGTTCAGTGGGGAACTGATCAGAGCACACCACACACTATGTATAAAAAAAAAAAAAAAAAAGGTACTTGTAAAATTAAGACTGCATGTGTTTGTCATTAAAATTAAATTTTCACCTGTAGTTTAACACCAGCCTCAATGTCTGTCACCGGAGTGACACTGAACAGCGACACTATGTACCATATCAGGCAGCTGCAACCACAAAAGTGTGACACATAACTAGACGTTAGATATGAGAGAGGCTAAATGGTTTCTGATCACAAACAATTCACATTACTGCTCGACTGACATCCTGATATGTAGCTGTTTCAATATAGACAACCTGAAAGAAGACAGCTCCTTGACCAGAAACGTGGAAGTGAAATATCACTCTTCTATGCAAACAGGGATTTTCTGACTGACAAACTTCAAATAAAAAAACAAAACAGTGCCTCCATGACCTAAAAAATGGTTAACATTACATACTACCTTTCCACTTGTCCTAGATGTCAACTATTTGGATGTAATGTGAGGCTAGTGCAAAGAAACTGTCAATGTAACAGACTGCCAAAAAGTAACCAATCTGTTTAAAACCATGCAGGAAATGACATAGCTGATGCATTCTTGCATCTGCAAAGACAAGTCACTGCAAAAGCAGGGCAGAGTTGGTGCTACATCAAAAAAAGACATGAAGACATAATTAAAGAGCCAAAATAATAGACCCTGTTACAATCTAACACTGACAGTAGGAGTAAAAGGAATGCAATGCTGAAGGATGCCAAATAAGTGCTGCTTTGACAAGGCCAAGCCCATACACAGGAGGGAGGGATCCTCTCACTGAAGACATGTGGCAAAACCTTGCCTCAAATTATTGACCTGCCTAAATCTAGAAAAGCTGTACAAAAACCACAGTTTTTAAAAATACCAACCTAAGATTGAGGGCACACAAAATCAGTCCGCCATAGAGCAGAGGCTTACTGGAGGCAGAAGTTTTTATCCAACTTACAAGTGAGGTACTTGATATGCAAGATAAAATAGATGGAGCTGTATAAATGACTCTGTAGTTCATCTACTGACACACAGTTAAGCTTATAATATTAATTATAATGACAGATTTGCAAAGAAAATAAGATGAGCACCTCCTCACTCACTGATAACACAGGAACCTTCCGTGAATAAGTAATAATGATGAGAAAATACTATGATAGATGTAAAATAACTAAAAAAATATCAGCAACCCTGTGCTTGGCTGCCTGGGGAAGCAGTGAGAGGGAGGGATGAGATTTCTGGTACACACTGAATGTGGAAACATTCACCACTGATTGGTCAGTAGTCTTCTGGGTACACTGCCTGGTCGGATGTGGAGGAACCATGCTGATTGTGCATCACTCCCCCAGAGGAGTGCGCCAAAACAAAGCATCTATTGCACTGACTGACACGTGTGACATCTTGCTGCCAACAGCTCTATTGTCTATAAAATAAAAAGGGAAAAGAGGCATGGAAGCAGGGGAAATCACCCCTTTGTGTGAGCAAAAAAAGGCAGCTCAAAGCCAGTGTGATCTCTCTCAGACGGTTGGGTGATGGTTGTACACACAGAGAGCTAAAGCAGGCATCCATGATAATGATACCCCTTGGTTGAGCTTGGCACTAGGATGAACTGGCGACCCCCATACAATGTAGACTTGGCAACCGCGCCTCATACAGCCTTTCATTTTTGTATTACATAGTGTATTGCTTAGCAACAGTGCGTTGCTAGGATAGTACAACCTTGCCAGGAAGACAACCACTCATGTCTTCATGCCTTTTCACTCCGGTGTCCCCCTGACTTCTCCCTCCGGTCGCTCTCAGGTCCACACCCCACAAGATTTTAGTCTCAGAGAAAGCTCAGTTGTTATTTCCAAACCGTGACCGGTATAGTGACGTGTCGTACAACGGCAGGATTTTATGGGATTCAAACTTTTCTAGTGTCATCTGCTTTCGTCTCAGTGAACATAAACTAACAACTCTCAGGTCTAATCAGAGATAGCCGGAATACCAGTATAGGCGCCGGACTCGCCACTCTGTGCGCAAATGCTTCAACAGGAGTCAGTTTACAAGCTGTGGGGCGCTACTGTCAGTCTACTTGTCAAGTCCAAATGCAAAACAAAACACATTTTAATTTGTCACTGTTGTATTAAGAGTTTTTGTTTAGTTTTGTTTTTCTGAGTTACTACGTATGTCAAACAGTCGCGCTTTGACAACTGTTTGCTCCCCAGCACCCTGTAGCTGGTATCCACTCAAATGAGTTGTAAAGTAAACGCCGGTCCTAATGTTAGCTACCTGTCGAAGCTAGCTCGTTTTAGCCAAGTTAGCCTTGGTTTAGCCCAATTAGCACCAGCTAACGCTTCCGACGTGATGTGCTCAACAACTGAATACTTACTTTGATGTCTGCTCGAACCCCACGACTGTTTGGCGATACTGGGACTCCGTATAATTGCCCTTCCGGCGGATTTCAAAGCGTCCATGTCGTCACGTTAATCCAAAAGTGGGGCAAAGAGCCCGACAAGCGTCTATCCGTCTCCGTCTAAACACTTCGCTTGCTTTAAAACAGCTCTCTCCCGTTCAAACTTTTTTTCCGCTGTGTTTTTCTCCCCTCCACACGGTTAGCTTTCAGTCGACGAAAGATTATCATGTTCGTCCCCCTGGGCGGTGTTTTCTATGTAAATGAACCGGATAATATGCGTGACGCGCGTTTATAGAGTCACGCGAATGAGGTCCTTTGCAGCGGCGGCGACCGCGGCGGTTACAGTCCAGACGGGCGGTGGTGCTGCTGCGGATGCTGTCGTTCCCCTTTACTTACACACACTCACACACACACACACAGTACAGTTTTACACCCATCCAGTGTGTCTTTTGTGACAAATAATTTGGTAGTCATGTCATGGGCTGTGGTCAGAGTCCTCCTGTTTAATTCAGCTACATGGCTTCTTTTCTAAGCTGCTAAAAGCAGCGTCTGATCAGTGAAAATGTCAGTAATGTCAGGCAGAGGCAGCTGAAGGTTAATTCAGTTCTCTCACCTTTCCAGGTGGATACAAAGCACTATAAAGTAACTAATTTCCTATCATATTATATCTGATAGTAATTTTATATAATATAAAATTATAATGAGTGAGAAATAACATACGAGCACTCTTAAACAATTTTTTTACATATATAAATATTTGCTTCGTGTAGGAAGTTGAAAGTCACTTATTTAACCTAATATTCGCTGTGTTAATATTGCCCTTCAGTTTATGTTACATATATTGTTCACGTAAGAATATTTTAGAACAAGGGCATCCCCATTGTAACCTATTCTCCAAAATTCTGTCCAAGGTTAATAACAATAATATCCCATGGTGTAACAGCTCTAGAGATTCATATTCATTTCTTTTGCCTGTCAAATACATATTTAATGCTCCAAAGGACAAGCCACTGGCAGTTCTTATAGTGTTGAGATGACATGAAGAAACTTTTAGGTGATTATCCATAAAGTAAGATACTAAAAAAAATATTATTTGAATGCTGGTGCTGAAACTTTTGTGTTGTATTGTCTCCATCATCAAAACATTTTTAATGAGACCAAGCCCACATTTCCACATCAGGTTTCATTGAGTCTTCATCAACACCCACTTAACAAATCACTCAGAAGAATGGATTTCAAAACATCTTGCAGTACCAGTTTCCGTAAAAGATGAAAAGGTCAGACACAAGAGTTGAACAGGCACATGCATCCCCAAGGACATATTAGGCAACACCACCACTATCTCCAATCTGACAGTCAGTTGTTGCTGATAAACAATGGTTTTACTCTACATTTCTGGGAGAATTATTATGACATCAGTGAAGCACTGTAAAATAAATGCTCTCTCCACTCAGACAGGTGCATTCCTTTTAAACACAGTTTCTTTGTTGCCCACTACAGCCACGTGTCACTGAAAGGGGAGAGACAAAAGAGTGCACTCTGCTAGTAAATCTACCAGTTATTGTAGCATGCAATCTTGACTCTAAAAGCAGCAACAAAGGTAATAGTTACAGTGGGTGTGTTTGGGTAGAAAAATCAATGCATTTCTACTAGTTGTGAAGAGAAGAACTGGGATAAAGGGGAGCATATGAGCTGAATGCTCAATGTGCAGAGGATTCTTCACTCTAGGTGAGAATGAAAGACCAAATACAATGTGTATTTAAACATAAAGAAAACAAGTAATATGCAAACATCTATTCAACAGTGCTGCAAACTCACTAAATCTTTACTGATTATCTAAGAAAACAAATTCATTTTTAATCTGTTTTACTGTGTTTCTTGTTTTTCTTCAAGAGAAACATGGGAGGTGAACCTTGAATTTCTTAATTATGGCTTCTTCCCATAAAACAGCTGCATTTACTATAGATTGGTGAGTCCTAATGGCAATGCAAATGCAGCTGTGCTAAATGTTGAGAGCTAGAAAAAGAACTATTATAATCTTTTAATTCCACATGCTTGACTCTGCCAAACTGTTTGGTGCCAAACTGGAAGAGACAGAGCAATAATTTCAATAATTCTGAGGACTGAGTGCAGTAGGCACCAGTTAATACAAGAAAAATGAGTGCAGAGCTTTACTCACATTTGTCTGGTTGGTCAGGTTAATCAAGCATGTCTGGGGAAGCCTGGCATGTGACAGAATGCTGAGCAGAGAACTTCTTTCATGCATTGAAATTCAGTGTCCTTGGAAAAGGGATTCTTTATCTCCCCTTCCAAAATATCCCAAGTGCATTAAAAGAATTATCTCAGATCAAATTGTGTGACAGCCCATAATTTTCCTTCCTTTTATGGTTGATCAGATTGAAATCGCTGGCCCAGAGGTCAGCAGAGCCTAGAAACTTCCTGATGGTAATGAGGGCTGAATTTGAAATGCAGACAAAGACAGTGCTTAGAATAATTTGATAAAATACTCACTTTTGACTTTAACAAATAGTTCTTACTCATTAGCATTATTCAAAAAGTGCACACTTTAAACTTCATTTACGTACAAACCCGATTCTCCAGCATAATATCTGAGCACCACTGTTCACACTGTTTTGACTAGTTATGATTTGGGGTTGGCATGAACCATTTAAAATGCCAGTTAAGTTTCCTTTGGTTGCAGCTGAGCTGGGAGTTGAAAACCAGCGTGTGGACAGATCATCTCCAACCTGTATCACACAGATGGACAACGCCTCCTAGTGGCAAAAAAGCTTTTCTGCTAATTGTTACTTTTCATATTTTGTAAGTATTAACTATTTGTCAACCATTATTTACGCTTAAGGGGTTTTCAAACATTGTAGTTTAGTCACTTCTGTTAAGTTCAGGGCCTCATAAGAGGCACAGAAAAAAGCAAAACTAAGATCCAAGCTACACTGTATTTCTCATAATTTAAGTGTATATCCTGCTGTTCCTCTCCTGCCTCCTAAATTTCCTGTTTGTGGTTGTAATAGAGGCTTTCTGATACTTCATATTTTTAAGTCTCAAGCTAAAGCAAAAGGGACCCAGATAATAGCACTCAGAAAGTGAGTAAAATAAACGTGATGTGCTACAATCACAGACTGCTCCTATCAGCAAATTCACAGCCAAGGCTGACAAATTGTTTTGACATTTGTACACATATGTCAGAGTAACAGCAACAAACAAAAAGAAGTCAATTTGCAAGAAAAGAAACATGTTTATTCCTTGTAAACCTCACAGAGCGAGATAGCGCAGCCAAGGTCAGACCTGGGGAGAAACAGAGCAGTGACTGTGGGCAGAAGACAAAACAAAAAAACCCAAAAAACACTTCTTTGCTTTCAACAATCAAGTTGACCAAACAACTGACTAATTTCACAACGTTTTTTCCCCCTCAAGGAGCCAGTGAAATCAGATGAAAAAAAAACCTTCTCCATACACAGTAAATGTAACCCCCATGGCCATTTCAGATGATGATGAAACCACATCAGACTCAATTTTTCTACCTGCAAGAAAACAACAATACCAGAAACAGGCATAAGAAAGACTGCTTCAAAAACAGCCACTTGTCCAACAGCAAATACTGTAACATTCACATTAAGAAATTTGGCTTTCTACTCCCTTATTTTTAACTACAGTCTACTACAAACAGGTGACACGTTCTCTACCTGCTTAACATAAACTTTCATTAAATCATATTCAACTGGATATCTGACAAAACATGTCAGCAAATGTATTTGTAGTACATTCTTGAACATAGAGAAACAAGCATTTCTGGTCTTGGCACACAAACTGAAGTGGAAGTTTACTGTACATAAAATTATTCACTGCTTCATATTAAAGTTTGCTTTTATGTAGCTTTTTTGCATTACACAGTCCATCTTTACAGCTTTCCCTTTCAAAAAGCAGTTTTACACAGTGCAACTTTTAAATGGAAACCAAAGTGAAAAGAGGGTCCAGCAGCTAAACCAAGGGATTTAAAGCTGTAGAGATGAGAAATTATGAGGAGGGGCATGTGACAAGCCGGAGACCTCTGTGGAGTACACTTTTAAGTGGTTAACATCATGTCAACATGATTGGCAAATAGGTCAATGAAAATGTCAGATTTGGTGTTGTCCAATGTTTGTTAAATGCGACTCAAATAATAAGGGAAAAAGCTGCCTTTTAGTTAACGTGCCAGAGTAGGTTTCCCACAAGTGGGGCAATTTGTAGAGTCCAAAAAACAACAGTGTCTAAAGACAATTTAGTTTCATCTCACAGGGTTGGGGTCAAACATTGTTTTATCCTTTCCAGCTTAGCCAGATGCTTCCCAATTAAATTCAGGAGGAGAGCAGGGCTGTATTTTATCATCAAATTAATTTTCTATGTTCTTAACCCAAGGCACTGTGATAATAATAACTGATGAAGGGTCTGCATGGCACTGAGCTTTACAGTTGTGCAGACTTTTCTTACTGCCCTCCTTTACTGAAAAACTCTTAAATACAGCAAAGTAAACCAAATCTCTGTTCTCACTGATAGTCAAAATTTGGGGATGCGTGGGTTCACTTTATTTTAATTGAGAATCTTTGTTTTTTGCTTCACATCATCATGTTCTAATTTGATGTAATGAACACAGCCTTTTGAAATTAACACTTAAATCTTAAGGAGCGAACAAACAAGACCACTCAATACACTTTAAAAACTACTTACCACCAAACCCTAACGCAGCTGAGGGCAGTGCTAATTTGGTGTCTGACTGCAAATTAAAATAATGAATTAAACGCACAGGGCAAGAGTCTGTGCCAACTTTGGACTACGTTCCTCTACAGTTTGCACAGACATTGTCATACTATCTTTGGGGGGAACATATCTGTAAAAGATACTGATGTACAAGTATGTGATAATAAACAATTTTTTTCCAAATCTTAGCATGGAAAAAAAACTACCTAAAATTAAAGCAGCTACTCCCCAGGACCGAGAGCAGATAACTGGTTGCAGGTTTTTGCAGTTGTGGTGAGGAAGGGAGATCAACACCCTTGAGATGATGACACATACCCAATTCTGTGAGGTTTCAGTAGACACTTAAGAGGTGGAAAAAACTGGGACTTCCTAGTTGACGCAATGTCCATTTTAAGTTTTTTGTATTTTGTTTAACTACAACAAATACAGTCACACAATACAACATCCTTCTGACCTGGCAAGGAGAGAACAAAAACCCAAGAGAAAAACAATGTTGTCAGCCGCAGACATGCCAAGCAGTTTGGAAGGTGGTTGGCCTGAAGGAAAATAAAAATAAAGGGAGGATGGATGGAGGAAGTGCAAGATGAGTTCACTTTTTGAGCGGCTGATAAACAGAGGCATTGGGGTCTAGCCCGGAAGGGTTGGCGTCCATGAACTTGGAGGAGTAGTGGGGGGCCACAGGGGTCATGCTGCTGGTGTCGGCTGTATAGGAGATGCTGGGCATGACAGCCATAACTTCGGCTATTTTCTGCTTCAGGTCTTTGATCTCCTGGTCCTTCTGAAGAATCTGACCTGAAAACAAAAATCAACAGGTCAGTTTACTCTAAAGATAAATAATTTGCAGGCATTGTGTCAAATGAAGTGTCATGTGTTAATATATATTTTGTATGAGTGTCAGTCTGACCTTGTGCAATTTCCAGCTGTCTCTTGGCATCTCCCAGTGCAGAGAAGAGGTCTAGTTTGATTCTGGTCTCTGCACTCAGGCTGTTCTCGAGGTGCTGGGTCTTGTCCTGCATGGCTGACAGTGCTGACATCAGCACCTCTGTGTCTTTTTCATTCTCTTTATATTTATGAAGCTCCTGAAAAATTAAGAAGTGAAACAGTCAGGGTCAGGACCTAAGCAGTTGTGACTCAATACTGACATTTGCTTTTGGTAAATTTTTAGCTTGCTAGATGTAAGTGGCTTCCTTAAAAAATGTAAAGAGAAAGTCATCCAGGAGGAATAAGCCGTGAGCTATTTCTAAACCTAGAATGTAAATTCTAAAACAGCTGAAAGTATACACCTACAATCCACAATATAAACCACCTGTTGGTGGTGGAGAATAGCAAGCATTAGGGCTGAATGATATAGGAAGATTTTGAACTATGATTTTTTTTAAGCTATATTGCAGTTTAACATGCTTTTTTCCCCTGAAAAGCCTATTATTCAGTGCACACAAACTGCAAATGATAATACCCAACATTTCACAGATTATAAACTACTCTTTGATGGCCATGCACATCAAAAGCATACAATTCTCCCCATGCTGACCCCTAATCATTTTAGGTTACTACAGTAGAACAGTATTGTGACAGGGTATTAACTTTTAGGCAATAAATTGTTCCACAGTTGACCTGCTCCCCTTAAATTTAATTTTTTATTTGAAGCTTATTTATATAGTAAACAGAGTTCAACCCCCTATATCTGAATGCTGACTTCAGGAATGGAAGACCGTTTGGATTACATTTAGGTTTCAACAAATCGTGACTGTTTGAGACTGTTGAGTATTTTAGTAGTGAAGAGACATTTGAGAGAAAAAAAAAAAGAGTTATAAATATTGACAGTTTCATGTGTTCACTTGAGATACGGCATTGCACTAGCATGTTCTAGGAAACTGGCTTTGAAAGTTGCAGAAAATGCTCCATCATGAAAACCACATAAGTAATAAAACCACTAAATGGGTGAATGCATTGAGCAAGTTGCACAAGTTTCACAAGAAGCAAAACATTTCTATTAAATTACAATATTTAACCATTATCACAGAAATAACCATTGAGAACGACATAATAAAAGGAAGATTATGTTTTAATCAGAGCTTAATGGTGATGACTTTGGTAAACATTCAAATTCATTAATAAAAAAAAACCAAAAC
The DNA here is from genome assembly GCF_033026475.1 of Channa argus. Lineage (NCBI taxonomy): Eukaryota > Metazoa > Chordata > Actinopteri > Anabantiformes > Channidae > Channa > Channa argus. Next base: position 6,608,745 of record NC_090212.1, read on the forward strand.
AACTCAAAAATACCTCACCTGCACTTTTAACTCAAGCTCTCTGATCTGGTCTTCCTTTAACTTGATATCCATTGTTAGTTTCTTACACTCTGTTTCTAATTCAGTGATTCGCCGCCGCAGTGTATCTGTGCACTCCCCTCTGTGAGTGGAAAAAACAAAGTTGAGGCAAAAAAGTAGCTAATTTATATTTATGTTTGTAAAAAATAACACGTTGAGAGAAACAAACAAACAATAAGTAATATGCTTATTAAAAACTAAATTTCGAGGTTCATCAACCTGGATGCTGCTGCCAATGCTACTGCTCTTGCTGCAGTTGCCTCCTCTAACTTCTTTCGCTTCTTTTCATCTGCAAGCTGTTTCTCAGCAGTGGCTCGAGCCTCCTGCTCTGCTTTGAGCCTCTTCTCCAATTGGCCCACTGCCTGTTTGTCTTTTTGCTTTGCTTGCACAGCATTATGGAGCCTGCAAGTGCACAGACACATACAATAGAACAGAGGATTTAATATAGAGGAATAATGGGGTAGTAGGATAAACGTATGTATTCATTACAATTTCTCATAGATAGCATTTGTCTAAGTAGCCTAACCAAAAGGTTGAGTAGCTATGATTTAAATTTTCTTCTTGAAATTTTCTTTTTTTAAAATGTAAGCCCAGACAGAGTGAAAAAGATTGATCAATGTCGAAGACTTCTCTATTAAATATAGGTCTTCAAGCCATTTAGCCGTAAGCGGTAAAGTGATTTTGTCTCTGCTACCCTAAATGCCCCAGACAATTAGAAACCTCCAAGAGATTTAAAGAGAATCATTGGTCTCCTATTCTGCAAACCTTAGCACAACTCACTTGTTCTGCAGCAGTTCATTCTCCTGGCGCAGTTGGCCCAGCTCGGTGCGTATGGAGCGCTCAGCGCTGCCCAGTGAGCCAATCTGGCTGCGCAGATCCTGCTCTACCTGTCGGCTGGCCTGCAGGTCTGCCTTCAGTTTCTTAACATCCTGCTCCAGTCTGTCCCGTGTGGGAAGTGAACAGGAGAAAGTTTAAATTCAACATAATTTTGTGAACATGAACTAAGAAAATTGCATACATATAGTTTTTACACCCTGAATGGAAGAAGAAACATTAGTAATAGATAAACTTTCGGCATAATTTCAAGTGTGAGTCTAACATTTATGATTAAAAACAAACAGACCTTTGTAGAATTACATTTACTGTCAGAGACAGTCACAAACAAAATCTGCAACAAAGATTTAAGCATTTTAAGCACACATCAATTTCTGATTACTTGTTTGCTTCAGACCAGCTTTTAAAATATCAACTCTAAAACACTAAGGCCATTTAAGTTTTTTTAATGAAGCATTAAAATAAATATATAATAAATATAATATATAACAATATTATATAATAATATTATAACAGCACCCAGCCAAAGAGATAAATATATGCCAAGGTAAAGCAAACCAATATGTATGTACTAGGTATTGCAAGTACATTATAGAGAGTGAATAATAAAAACTGATAAAATATGTCTGATTTACATTTAGCAGCTTTTGTCAGTATAGTCCATTTGTTACTGTAGTATAATCCCAGTGGGTGTGTGTCTAGATGAAAATGTTTGTCTAATCATGTGATTACCTAACAAGTGCCTCTGGTTTGCTCAGCTGGTTGTTGGGAATACAGTTGTCTGTGGGATCCCTATGGGAGCCACCTGATGTCCCCTTCCCCAGGGGTAACTTGTGCTTCTTCTCGTTCTTCCCCGTAGAAGAGGATGACGACGTAGAGGAGGGCACGCTGCCATTGGTAGCACTATGGCCGCGGGGTGAAGAGTTGAGAGCTGTGACATTGCTGCTAGCATTTTTGTAGTTTTTGGAGGAGGATGAGGATGAGGAGGAGCAGGACGAATTGTTGTCCTCTTTAAGTAACAGGTTCTCTGTGCTGCCCAGCTCTGTGGTCAGTCTCTTGCTGTTCATATGGTTCTCCATATACTCCATCTCCTGGAGTTTAGAGTCCACTGATGATGGCAGGATGTTGTTGCTGTTGTGCTGCTTTTTAGCTTCCCCACTGCCCCTTCCTTCTTTTCCTTTTTCTCTATACTCTAGCTCCGGCAGTGGTGCCGATGTCTTTTTATTGGCTGGGGCACCATTCTGTGACACTGGAGGTGTCTCTACTTCAGATATTCCTTTAGCTGCTGCTGCTGTATTAACAAAGAAGCAAGGAGATGCAAATGAAATACATTTAAAACTGTCTTGAGCCCACACGTTTAACAAAAAATTTATTTATTCTCACTTTTACAGTATACAGTATTTATTTACAGCATACACCTGAAACATAATTTAAAAGGAATCTCTGTGAGGACTGACGATACACACCGGTCAGGCATGACATTATGACAACCTGTGCAATTGTACAATCTATTAGACCTTATTTAAAATGAATGAGGTGGCCGAAAAATTAGAACCACCTCTTCTTATAATGCACTCAGGTACAACTCCACTACCCACTTTGACCTTTTTAATAAAGACATAGTAGAATAATCACCTTTCTGACAGTTTCAACCTGAAAACTGGGAAATTATAACCTTTTACAAAGTAGAATTCATGGCAGAGCCATTAAAGTGTACATGCAGCTGAAGCACTACTTGAAACACAACCAAAAAACTGTGTTGCATTTCAAGTGATTCAAGTGACAATTCGGTGAAGTTTTATTTGTAAGCTGTCAACAAATGTCCCTCTAACTGGAGAGGGACATCGCCAAATCATGGCCATAATGACCAGAGACTCCTGTGGCCATTATGCGCAAGGTGTGTTTGTTTAAAGAGCAAGCCAGGCACAACTGCAACCGCCAACTTTGGATAAATAGGAAAATGTTTTCCATGCTTCAAATGAAAGCAAGAATCATTTTGGCTGGTTGGAAAAAAATGGATTAAACCTAAAAATAACCTGACAGCCATTAAAAACACTACGTTTGGGTCTACACTGTCACCAACCATTAAATTATTAATTACATTGGGTGACTGATTTTAACAAACTTACAACAGTTGTCTGAATTTATCAGGCACAATAGTTGTTCTGCATGGCACTTCTTTTGTACAAGAGTAAATCACTTCTATTTTACTAACAGGCATTACTTTCTTTTTTTCTCTCCATCAACAGCCTTGACATTCCATTCATGCATCAGTGACTCAAGGTACCAAGCAATCTAACAGGACCATGAAGCAACAAGATGACACTATATGTACACTTATGGTAATCTCCATTTTTTGGTTTTTACATGTTAAATTACAATTGAATGTGATTCTTCATTATTAAGAGAGGTTTATGGCAGCCCTACATTTCTTGAACCAGGTGTATCAAATGTAAAGAGTATGCATGTGTGTTTCAAACTTACCTTCTTCTGCTTCTCGCTCTTGCCTCTGAAGCATCTGTTGCTCAGGAGGCAAAGCCTGCTGCAGGAGCTGCATGTAAAATTCGTTCTCTTTCTGTACCTCCTTCTGCTTCCGTAGACGCATCTTATAGCTTACGTAGCTCTTGAAGCCAAAACCCAGTGTGACCACTGGGTAGCCAATACTACAGAGAGAGGCACAAGATCATTCAAATGCTGTTTTGATCAACATTGGCAATAATAAAAATGCAGCAGTTTGTTGCTCTCCCAGCAATCTCATATTCATATTTAGTAATTTAATAATAAAAGAGCAACTTGTGAAAACAAACAATTTTTGGCATATCTGACACTGAAGGATACATTATAAACAACAGTTCAGCTGAACCAGAACATGTGAGTTATGTTCAACAAAACACACCCGCTGAAACCAGAGAACAGATCCCGCTTACTTCTTTATATTACTACTCAAGTGCTACTTTAGTACTACTTACTTCACATTTAATATCATAGGAAGGAGCACTTTACCTCCTCCTGATGTCTATGGGTATTTAGAAGTGGTTTTTGGTTAAATGCCTGAAATAATGTAATGTAATTACCCAAAGTCAAGCGATTTTCACATTTTATATCTATAGTAAAAATCATAAATACCCTGATAGTGCTTTTCTTTTTTCTTTTTTAAACACGTCTTAAAAATGATGGTTGCTAACAAGTAGATGAGACTACACATGTTGTCAGGAACATCAAATGTCAACATGCCCAGCAAAGACTCATCTACTTACTAATCCGCTTTTACAGCCAGTTTATTACTCAGGCTCAGCAGCTATGTCAGGTCACTATAAGAAGAAAGGGTTTTGTTGAAGAGTTCAGTGCTGAATCAAATTACAAAAGTTCAGTGGTGGTGTAGTTTGTTTATGGTCAACCAATGCTTTAGATAATTTATGTGTAATCTTAAATGCAAACAAGTTATAGAAGTTGTGTTCATCTGTGTAGATTATCTTGCTGAACAAAACAAACACCATCCCCCTATTGCCTGATTCAGTCTCTTCACGTTAAATGAGAAATAAAGTAAATATAAAATTTTCAAAAAACTAATGGCTATGATAAATATTTTCAGTGATAAAATTATGTGGAATTATGCATTTGATCTTGGCACAAATGCAAAATTCACAAAACATAAAATATTTAAAAGCATTTCTTTAAAATTTCCAGGATGTCAAACTTTAAATGATGTAAGGATTATGAAAATCTTCTCCAGTGTGTAATGTAAGGTGAGCCTTGCAAATTAACCTATTTCATAATTCAAATACAAATTCAATAACTTAACTCCTAGGCACCATGCTGACAAAACCTAGCATTTCTTGCAGTAAACAAGGTCAGTGTTCCACAGCTCCAGGTTAAAAAAACAAACGAACAGTGGCTCACCAGTGTGCAGCAAAAGGACGACACAGGTCCACGTGAAAGTTCTTCAAGTCTCTGAATCTGATCGCTGCCTCTATGTACACGAACAGTATCCAAAGAGAAACGGTGGGCAGACAAACCCCCCTCTCTGGGAATAAATAAATAAATAAATAAAAACACAACATTGAACAAAGACATAAGAACTGTGCATTTATTTTTCACTCTCAGTAGTCTGTCAGTGTTGTGTGTGACATTAGAAAGACATGATTGATACCCAAACCCCCCTCCAAACTAGGGTACACTGAAATCATTGAATTTCCCATTTTTAAAAAGAATTTCTGACAATACAGACAATGGGAGTGTCACTATCAAATTTGTCCATCTGCCGACCCCTGAGTCTATCCTAAGCTGCCATGGAAAGATTTATCTCATTGAATTTTTCTATTTTGCATCAGTGTCCACTCACACTGTATCAACTTGTGCACACAGGTACAATACATCATCTCCTTGGCTATAATAGCTTCAGAAACCTTTCCTAACAGACTATGCAGTTGTAGAGAGATATTAATACTTCTGAGACATCTCATTAGGCCTGAATAATATGAGGAAAATATGTGATGCGTGATAACATTGTTCATTATTGCGATGACAATGTGACTCGCAATAAATATTGATGAGGTACACATCTAACATACACTCAAAATAACTGACTAGGAGTTGTGCTTTGCACTATCACACTAGAAGACAGGAGAGAAAGAGAACGCACTGTGGCCAACTATTTTTCAGATCTGTTAATCTCACTAGTCAATAAAATGCTGATTCCTGTTCAGTCACTTGCACCGATGTAAAAAAATTTTTACTTTTGGGCTCTCTAATTTTAAGTTTCATATGCAGTTCTGATAGATTAAAATTCTGCATGTGTACAATTTCTTATTCTGCGCAAACCAGGCCCTCTTTGTGAAGTGTTTATTGCACATTTTTATGACATCATGATGATGATGATGATGATGAAAAAAGGATTCATCAGTCAGCACTGTAACCCATGACCAGGAATAATTCTAGCAAGTAAACTGCTCAAAAAAATTAGCACTTGGATTTCAATCTGACACTTCCAGTTTGGTCAACACAAGGATATATGGCTAAATCAACTCAACTAAGTCAACTAACCCGCAGTGGACAGGTCACATACCCACACTATGTAAGCTGACTGTGTGTAAACATAACACAAAGTTCATGAGTATTGCACAATACAGTTCACACCTGCTTTTTCCAGAAGCTAAAGTTCTAAGAATTAGTGGGACCAAAAAAGATAATTTAGCGTGATAGTCTATTAGATGAATTCACAAAACGGTTTATTTTTTCCTTTTCTTTTGTTTGTGAAACAGAACTAATGTCTACAAAATCACAGCCAGAAAGTTATCTTCTTTCCCGGATTTAAACCATGAGCCTTTCACAAAATACAAGTCAAGCTAATTGCTGACATGTGCCATGTTTAAACTGCCAAATTGTTAAGCCAATTAATAGAGGAGGGCTGTACCTGTGTGCCAAACATACTGCACCCACACGTAGGTACTGGCAGCGAAGAATAGCCATTGCACTGGGATGAAGAGGAGGCAAATAATGTCCGAGGTAAATGCCACACACACAAAGAATACTGAGAAGGCCTGTTGAGAACAAGAGAAGTGGTTATGATCAACAACAACATATGCAGAGAAAAGAGAAGTAGTTTGCATGTTCCTTTTAGCTCATACTTTGAACTTGTCAAAGTATAAAAAAGTGGTAATGATATCTTTCACATTAATAAACTTTTATTATTATAAAGAAAAACATGAATGGTTACATAGACATTATATTTTTGGTTTGTTCTCTCTGTGTCACTATGAGACGCAATGGATGTAACAGGCTCACTAATGGTCACAGTGAGCCTGAAAAAGCGACACCCAAACAAAAGGATTAGAAACTAGAAGTTAACCTATGGTTCTTTAGTGATAAAATTTGACTTTATACTCAACTCACACTTTTCCTCTATGTAATGAATAAGTCTTATACTGTGCTTCAATGCATAGAAGAAAGATTTTTAGAGAAGTGAGGTAACACATAAAAACACATATTTGAATCAAAGTTGGAATATCTTAAGCTCATTAAAGAGAAATAAACCCACATTAAATTGCTTATCTTGTGGCTGGAGCATTTAGACCGACGGTCCAGGGACAAGACAGGGTCAGAAGTGTAAAAAAAATCAATATAGTTCTTTTTACATGCATATGTAAAACAACTTTTAGTTGTAGCAAATAACTAAAATGACATAATTACATAAATACATGACATAAATACATTCCCATTTCAGCTTCTTTTTTATGTGCATCTATCTCTTTTACTAACTCTTTTAAAAGCTGTTTTAGCACCTTAAGACTGCATCCAGCATTTGCGTGTATGTAACTCTAGCACCAGAAGCAACATTTGTGTGCTTCTACTTTAAAGCCGGATGCGACATGTGAATGTTTGAGACAAGGTCATCATTTTATAGTGGGGGAAGGTGAAATGCAGTGTGGGAGATGTAATTTATTTACCTCTTTAGCCTCTTGGCCTCTGTGTACACCACTTAAAGTTTCTAAAATTGCTTTTGGGACAGTGACGATAGTTGACAACCACAGAGATGGACTGACAGTGATGACAGCAAAGAAATGAAAGATTTCATTTTAGAACTAGAGTATAATGTGGCTGCTGATCAACGTGCCAAGGATAAGTGAGTGGATGAGAGACATGGGCATGCATGGGCAGAAGGAGGAGGCAGAGTTTGTGAGATTCCAAGATGAATTGAAAACTGGGAATTAACACCCAGGTCTTAAGAGAGATAAGGACTGACCTGCCTTAAAAAGCAACACCATTACAGGCATTTTCAAAATGGTGAAACAAATGAAACCAGCCAGACTGCTTTCCCAAAGTCATGACAAGGGACAGGTTTTAAATAACCTAGCAGTAATAATAATAATAATGGTGAAATATAATGATAATGTCTGACAAAGATGCTGGATTACACTGTCCCTTACATTATTTCAGTGCCAATTTATATGCAAATATGCAAAACATGCACCTTTATATCTGCATGGGGGTAATTTATGTGAAACCTTCTGAGAGGCAGCTTTTACAACTTGCTTGACACACTAGTATACAAAACATGTAGTTAAGATTTGAAGTGTGTGCTTTGTCTACACCCTATGAGCCTCAGCGACCTACTATAAGCCATAACAACCATCTGTAGATAGGTTTGTAAAGACAATAGGTTTTTCTTTGGAGAACATTAACTCCAGCAAAAGTCACTTTTTCCACCTTTATGAGAGCATAAAAAAATATTAGACCATAGCCACTCACCAGCCCCTGGTATCTAAAGGAGTCGTACACACTCCGGATGAAGAGCCAGAACGGCCAGAGGTACTCAAACCGGAACTCCAGCACAAAGTCTGCCAGTAGCACCAGTGCCCACACCACAAGGAACTTCAGGTACAGAAAGGTACTAAAGGTGGAAAAAAAAAAAAAAAAAAAAAAAAAAAAAAAAAAACTGGGTGACACAAGAGTTTTTCCAACACATATACACTTCAAGGACCTATTTTTTCCAATGGCAATGTAAGTCATGTTTTTCCCTGTCTTTTCAGGGTGCTCACAGCAAGGTCCATTTCAGATCTATAAGCAAATCAATATTTAAACATATAACAAAACTCTTCAACTATTTTTTAGGGAAATTAAGTCTGATAAATTGGAAAAAGGTTCATGTTGTTGAATGGATTTGCAATGTAATTTGTGTTAGCATACCAATCTTTAGACACTGCACTCAATATATGGCAAACCAATATTAAATAAACAGATCAGATCTTTTCTTTGTGTGCGTGGTAAATCAATTGAGATATATTTCTAGAACTGCTGTTTCCCTGTTAAAATTTTTGATATGTGATGTCACTTTAAACTCTAGGTAATGACACCAGTTTATAAAATTCACAAGGGTTGTGGAGATAAGAGACAAAACGCTGTATTTTGTTGCTTGTTCTTTCCTAGTGTCACTATCATTTAGTAAAATGAATGGAGGGGATCTCAGTTGACATTTTTATGGATGCAACATGGAGCCCCACAGAATGCCACAGCATGGGGTGTTGTTTGATCTCAGCATGAGCCTTTTTTGACGACTGGCACCTGTTTAATAATTCAAGCACCACCCCACACCTCCAGGTCTATTTGCAACATGTGTGGCTACTGGCTTTTAATGTTTGGTTTTTCAGATACTAATGGTACTCACATAAAGGTCGGACCTGTCAGGGGGACAATCAAGTAATTTTAAATGGGAAATGGATGCTTATAAAGCGCTTTTATCAAAAGCACTTTACAATGCTTCTCATTCATCCATTCATATTCATACATTCATACACACACCTGACCCACTGGGAGCAACTTAGGGTTTAATATCTTACCCAAGGATACTTTGACACTAACCAGGAGGTTCTGGGAATCCAACCACTGACCCTGTGGTCCGTGGACGATTTTCCTTACTAACTAGGCTACAGCCGCCCCAGAAACTGTTCCCAAACGTCATTAAGAAGTAAGACTTGGACAAGTCGTCCAAGCTGAGTAATGCAACATAAGCTCGTCAGATGTCAAACTAAAGGGACCGCAGTCCTATCAACTCACGTTTGCGGTAGATGTTAACATATGTTTCTCTAATATGATATACATAAGATACATGTGGTGAACCTGGAAGTCAGCAAAACTCCTGTGGTCTTAGCTAGCATAAGTTACATTAGCTAAGAGGAAAGAGACCTACGCTAATTTTGACACGGCAAGCACATGACAACTAGGGTGGGCAAGTCTTTAGAATTCGTGATTGTTAGTATCCACACTCCACTACAACCCATTTCAGACAGCAGCGTCACTGTAAAAGAAATTTTGTGACATGGTTTAAAACAGGCTCTGTTGGGGCCTAGCGCTACAGCTAAGCTAGCTTCAAAGCTTACGTTACCTGCTAACGGGCAACGAAAACATACCGCTAGCATATAACGCTACTATGCTGTACAAGCAGCTAACTAGCTATGTTGACAAGCTAACGCTGGCAGTTCCTTGATATTAATTATAACATTGGGAAGTTTCACTTTCTGCGGCTATCATGCTGTAAGCATCTTTTATTCAGTGCCCACCCCCCAAATTTTAGTCGTGAGGAGAACCCTCCGCCAGGCTCCATATAAGTTACCTGCCGTATATACCCTCGGTGATTCGGTTCCGTTTTAACGGCCGTCGGAGTTTGCTGCAGTCCGCATTGCGCCGCTTCATCCTCCTCCCCTTGGCTTTGGCCTTCGAATAACAACTGTAATCTTATCCAGTTTTCTTGTGTATACGGACAACGATAATAAATGAAGTGCCTGTAGTATATGTCGATGTTATTATTTTTCCTCACTGGAAACAAAGAAATAAATAAAGGACTCTGTTCGGGAACCTCCTCCTTTTCTTTTAGCGCAGGCTCAATAAGCTCATCCGCGCTGTATGTTACGTACGTCCAGTTATCAGACGGCTGGTATATCCAATCAATCTATCCGCCGATGCTTCCCCCTTTGACGGATAAGGAGATGAGCCATTGACGTTGCACCGTAGCCGGTCGTTAAGTTCACCTCCGGCAAAGGCAACGGTAAAGAGAGAGGACGTGAGGGCCGCTGTACGCGAAGCGTCTCGCCAATAAACCAATCAGATTTTTTGTGGACAAATCGGGCAGCAATTATTGACCAATCCCCTGATCAAAAAGGCGGGTTTCACCTTTGAGTTTTTGCTTTATTATGAGCAAAATACTTTTTTGTTTTGTGCCAGATTTAAAACCACTCATTGCAACATACGGGGTCTATTTATATCTGGCTCTTTGACTGTGTGTTCAGTTATAGTTGCTTTTTGACTTTATCCTTGGAACTTTTATTCTATAGGGCTATAACAAAGTGGCTTTGTTAAAAAAAAATAGAAATGACATAAAGCCTATTGCAGTGGGGAGACATTTTACAAATAATCTAGGGTAGGTGCAAATTTGTACCTGTGAGTTTTGCCTCTTATATTACTTAAATGTGTTTCCGCTTTTAACAGTATTGACTATTGTTTTTATATGCTCGTATGAGGTTAATCGATGGTCCTCCCTTAAAAAACAAGAAATAAAGAATATGTTGCAGTGCATTATATACTTTTTGTGGATCATGTTTTGTAATTGTAAAGTGAAGGCCGTTAGTTTTCATAGAGCATTGAAATCCAACCTAATTTTAGCAGGACAAAACATTTTGTTATTCAGATTCTGTTTGCCATGTAGCTCTTTAAAAAATGCTGTGCGGGTTTCGCCCATTTTTTAAAGCGCCACGATAACATGTGAACGTGCATCAGTTGGAGAAGTGCGCAGGAAACATCTCCAATGGCTCCACAGTACGCACCAAGTCTGCGAAGCCGTCTGGCACCGTTCTTGATCTTCTTGCAGATAGGATTCATTGTCATATTTGCTTTTTACACTGAGGTCGACAATAGAAAAGAAGATGTGGAAAACTTCAGCCACTTTTACTCAGGTGATTAGTAAATTTGTTTGGGGGGAGGCAGTAAGACAGTGGGGGGTTGAGAGGTAAAAAAGTAATGTTTTATCTGAATATTTATTAACACAACGTTACATACATTAATAATAGATTTTTGATATTTTATACAGGTTCTTTAAAAAGCGAATGATATGCTGATTCAGTAGAGGAGGGGTAGCAGTTATTTCTGTTGGGTACTGATAAGCTCATATTCTTGCTGGTTCTTTGACCTGCTTGATTCTTGAAAATGGGGCCATCAGCAGACCCTAAGACGTCATGACTTCTGAGTGTTATTTCTCTCTCCTGCAGAGTTCCAGGATGTAAATGTGATGGTAATTCTAGGATTTGGCTTCCTATGCACTTTTCTAGTGCGGTATGGTTTCAGTGCCTCTGCATTCAACCTCCTTGTGGCTGTCATTGCCACCCAATGGGCAATGATACTCAATGGCATTGAGTCCTGGTATTACAGAGGAAAGATCAGGCTAAGTTTGAAAAGGTGGAGTATCATTGTTTTTTTGTTTTTTTTTACAATGACACAATTCCAGTTGCATAAATAATCTCTAGATGTGTTGTCTGTAGTGAAATGAAGTGTCCATAACTGAATTAGTTAAATGTTCAATTTATTAGGGACATAGTGTTGTAAGTCCAATTTTAAAGTCAGTGCTTGTTTTACCCAAGCTTGGTAGTTGCTGAAATGTGTGCAGCCTCTGCCCTCGTTTCTATTGGAGCTGTGCTGGGTAAGACCAACCCCATTCAACTCGTTCTCATCTCACTGCTGGAAGTCTCAGGATTTGTCTTAAATCGGTGGGTCCTCTGGACTCTGCTAAAAGTAAGCAGCCTTTAATCCTATGTTTTCTCCTTTGTAAAAATGTATATTTAATGATAATGTTACCCAACTGTAGGTCAGACCTCTGAACAGCATTATGATGCTTCACATCTTTGGAGCTTTCTTTGGACTCATGCTGACCTGGACTTTGTTTCGAAAAGGATCTGAGCAGCACTTTGAAAAAGAGAAATTTGACCGCAAAACGGGCTTGTTCTCCACTTTGGGTGAATAGTATACCATGTTTTCTTTATGTTACTGTGTCATGATATTACATTACTGTACTGTAAAAGGCTTTGTAGGATGGTGCAGTACAATGGTCATTCTTCAAATGGGGAAACTGTCTCTTTTCTGCAGGGACTCTGTTCCTCTATATGTTTTGGCCCAGTTTTAACTCAATCCTTGTGGAAAATAACCCTGCTGAGAGGAAGCTAAGGGCAGTTTGCAGTACCTACCTTGCCCTGGCTGTCAGTGCTGTAACAGCAGCTGCTTTGTCTGTTCTCTCCAGTCCTAAGGGAAGACTCAACCTGGTATGAGCTGACGTTTGATAGGTTTACACATCTCAAACTATCAGAGCTGAAGTGAAAGATGTGTTTCAATAGAGAATGTAAAGTTACAGTTAACTGTTGGGGGACAGAAGCATCATCTTGTGAGGGATGTGCTCAGCCTACAAAAGTGGTTCTGATGGATTACTTGCATACCTTATGTTTAGTTTGATTTGTTTAGCTCATTAAAATTTGATGTAGATGGGGTCAATGTACGACAGCACTCCTAATGAGCTTTTATGGCAGCAGCAATGACCTACCATGGTGATGCTTTTCAGAAGTATGGCAAAACATCAGGCTCCAACTCCTCATCAGAATAGGGGGTGCTCTCACCATGGCACACAAAAACAAAAATTCAACACAATGTTAACTTTGCATTCTCTATAGCACAAAAGCGAAATAAAAATATAATCAATCTATACACTTAAAATCAGTCTGAACTGACAAATAATGGAGCATACATCTTTACTTGCCTTTCAGATACACTTACAGTCATGCATCCTTGCTGGTGGCATTGCTGTTGGGGTGTCCATGTCAGTGGTTCATCAGCCATGGGAAGCCATGACAATTGGATTTACTGCTGCCATTGTATCAACTATTGGATTCCGATACCTCAAGGTCTGTAAATGTAGCCCTCAATTAAATAAACAACACATTGCAAACATTGATAACTTTCTGTTTTTCAGAGCCACATGCTACTTGCATTCCAATGCCATGACACCTGTGCTGTTCTGAGCATACATGGACTCCCCGGTCTACTGGGATGGCTAGTACATCTCCTCATACAGATTATAGACTGTGATGATTACACAATGTAAGCATGCACATTTCACATGATTTCAGCATTGCAGAACACATACAAAAAAGGTATGACAACCTGTGTAATTCATTTGTAGGGCAACCCGGTTTGCTGTATTTCACATCAGTATTCTCCTCTTCACAATCGCTATAAGTCTGTCCATGGGAATCATTACAGGTAAGCCTTCTCTCTAGGTTTCAACTATTAACAGACTAGTCATAAAACAAAGAGGCCTATAAAGGACTTATTGCTTATTATCCTCTAGCAAAACAACAGAATAGCCTTTTCATTTTAGTAAAATCTACATTTACAGTGTGGGATACACAGAATGTCATACATGTCCTACATATTTATATATAGGCCATCTGTGGGCTTGTTTTGACCCTGTTTTGTCATTGTTCAAAGGACTAATAATAATGTGGAATTTCTGGAGACCTCCCCAAGACAAAAAATGCTTTGATGATCAGGCTTTCTGGGAGGTAAACAATCACAATTATGTTTCTCTTTAGTGCAAAAGAAAGGCTATAGTTATACTAGTAACGCATAAAACTTCAATAACAATTTCTTTTTCTGTCTTGCAGTTTCCCCATCTATTAGTGCACAAGTAAGAGGATAGAAAAAGAAGTAAACCAAGTCTAATCCTGAAATCAGAAACCTTCTCGGCATACATTTATGTCAAAGTGTAAAACTTAATACAATTATTCCTTTTTTAATGTAAAGTACTTATTAAACAAAAATCAAGGATTGACTATAAAAACAGAAGACTCATTTACTGCTCAGTAATTTCATGTTTAATTTGGCCATGGTAGTCAGAAACTGACCTTATGGTTTGGAAGTTACACAAGAAAAATAAATGAAGTGTTGCAGTCACATACAAGTCTCCAGTACAGACACGACGCCTGTTTTGTAACCTCAAGTTGTTGACCTCAAGTCAGCAATGTCAGCTATTTAAACTTACAAATAAATCCCGATAACTGCAAATTCCAGAGTTGATATAGTGTTCTTTTAGGATAAATACAAACAACCTAATATGTTACATTCAATTAATTGAATGTTTGAAGTATTGGAAAAGATTTCTCTCAATGACATTTTGTGGCATGACAATAATTGTTTTCACTTCAAATTAAGGATGTTAGAAGTCAGTTTAACCAAAGGAAATGTGTACAGTTCAGTGAAGTAAATCTTTCAAAAGACACATTTGTTATAAGTTGTAAACTTGTAACAACATGGCTACACACTTTGAGTGCAAATAGACACATTTTAAGATGTGTTGCTGGAATATATTCAAATAAAAGAATCTATGAAAATGTGTGCTTGGTTATGATTTAGCCATTATACAGCAAAAGATATAAATTAAACAGGTTAAAGTTGAAAGCTATAAAAGTTTATATATAAAGTGAACAACCACTAAAGCATTTTGCCTCATACAGTATAGAAAGCAGAGTGTATTACAGTGGACCAGTCACATGGAGTCTGTTACTGCCACAGATCCTCTGTACGTCCAAACTTGAAGACCAAACCCCTAAGTCAGGAAAAACACAAAAAACAATATTGAATAATATTTCCACAAAGACATGAAATAAAATGCAACTTGTGTATTAACTCACCCAAAGAAAATGAATGCATTTTGGAAGAAAATTGCAATACCGGGGTACACAAAAGGCTTCTCTGCAAAAGACAGATTTCCACATTACTAAGTGAGGCAAGATTCATACTTTGACATTGCACTGCATTTATTAAAGCAGTAGCCATTTATTACAATTTATTTTCAAAGTACACTTCTGAACTATACATAAAATTCCTCTCAATATCATGCCTTAAAACTGACTTATGAACAGTCAATGCAAGTTGCCATGTACTAAGTGGACAAACTGGACTTACGAGGAACTACGAATCCTCCAAAGAGAATCCACATGGATGCAATAAGGGAGCCAAAAGCCAGCATGAAGCCAATGAAGAGCCACACTCGAGCGCCTGCAAACAGAGATAAGAAAGGGTGGGTTATTTGGTGACATGATACAGTGCTACTTTATAGCTTTGAGTTTTACTGCGCGCGTGTTGTAAAACTAATACAAGGAAACAGTTGGAAATTAGGACAGAACCACAGAGAAATATGCTCATAATATAGAGTAGTTCATTATGACATCATACAAACCTGTCTGTCCCATGCAGCCTTCACTGTAGCTGTCTCCTCTCACTTGGCCATTTGAAACAGCATTTATCCTAGAAGAGTCAAAAGACAGAAAGAAATTATCGATACTTATTTGCTTTCCCGAGAATTTTTATGTTAACTGACCCCATACGGTACGATATATTCTAAAACGTTTCAACCTCCAAACTAAAAAAAAATGTAAGTCACAAAATGGCAGTATACAAAAAAAAATCTCATACAAGGGACTCCATGTTTAATTGGAGATGCTCAGTTGTCAGAGTTGGGTAAGTTGTTAGTATTGAGTTTCAGTTGTGTGATAACAGCTGCATATGGAAACCAGAAAGCAGACCACCATTCAGCATTGACTACGAAAGGGCAAAGTCACTACCAAAAGGCAGTTAAGTCAGTGAATAGTGGAAAGAGGATTAAGTACTGTACAACCACCTTCTCATAAGCTTCATACTTGGTTATGTGGTAACATCTAAAGTATCTCCATGACAACTAAAGAAATAATAAATAATAACAAATAATTGGCATGAGAATTCGTTGTCACACTGAAGGAGCTTGTGAAAGAGTCTTACATGAGAAAGGCCACTGTAGCAATGACTCCACAAGTGTGATAGGCGTGATGAAACTGACTCTCATCAGGATATTTCACAGCTGCATCAATGATGATCCACCAACCAGTGAAGAACTGCAACAAAATGATCTATAGTTAGCTTTGGGTACCAACTGCGTACTTATATGATGTGAAAGATTTTATTACTTATTTCATAAATCTTTCTCCGTCTCATTATGTTTCTCCTTAATAGATGAAGTCACAGCCAATTATTAGGAACCAAAGACAACTAAAGACCAAGAACTCTAATCTCACAGTACCCCTCCACCCCTTATGCCTTTAATCGTTGAGAACGGTGGTCATACCAGGACTCCAGCAGCTATGGATGCAATCGTGTTTCTTCTCTCCCCCCAGTCCACATTGCACTCGCAGTCTCCGCACCGGATTCCATCCAGAAATCCTGACATGACTCTGGAAAAAGGCATTAGGTTTAAACAGTGTGTAATGTCACAACAATAACAACTTTATATAACAGTCAGCTGGACAACATGTTTGTTCCTTATATAGAATGTATAACAGCAAACGTCCGTTTCTCTCCAGACTCACACCGCAAAAACAAAACAGTTTGTGCGCAATCGCCGTACAGTACCGATAATGCTCAGCCCCCAGGCTCATAGACAACCACTAACAATTCTCTATCTATAGATTTATGCACTGACGGTATATAAGCTGCTCTGTCACGTTTATTCGACAGAAAGCTATGAACTAATCTGACCTAAATGTTGTAGACACAAACAGTGTAATCAGAATGTAGGTTAAAACGCGGTTATGTCGTCAGATTCTTTTGTTCATCTCACTCGCACTAGCAAACATTTCCTTGAAGCTTTCTTCTTGCTACGAAATCGCTAGAAAACAATGTCAAAAGCCAAACGACAGTGATAGTACCAAGTTAAAACACACAATCGAACAGCGTTACTTGATTGTAATGTCACGTTCAAAGGAATTGTTACCTTCTATTTTCGTTTTTGGTGCGAATGTCTTGGATATACGCGACTTTGCTTCCGAAAGAGCTCGGTCACGCATGCGCAGTTCATCCACGTCGTTTGATCAGCGAACCTCTGAGACGCCGTTGATATTGGTGCCTTCAGGTGTTGTTGCAGAAAATGGGAATATGTTCGGCAGTTGAAAGCACACAAACTAATGAAAATGTAGCACATTAAGGCTAAGGTTGCCTATAAATTTTAATATATAATCGACCGAAATGTCACATAGAAAGAGCACTTAGACGTCCATAAATCTGCATCGTTTAAGAGTCACTTCTCAAAGTAATGAAAAAAAAAGCAAATGGGATTATGCACTTTCCGTTTGATACAGTAGAACTAAATATGTGTGCTAACTTTGCTGCTAAATGCTCTACTTTCAACTGAGACGAATTATCTCTCTCTCTTAGGGAATATGCTTAAATTTTCCCCCATTTGTTGTACTTATATGTGATCTCACTAGGTTTACGATTTTAGCAGTAGTACGTGAAGGAAACACTGTTTACAGGCGTTTAGGCCTCAGTACAGTTTCACAATTAAGTCGTTGTAGACTCTAAAACAAGATGGCTTCTATTCAGAAAATTATTATTATTAAAATATTATTTTTTATATAATATTTTTAAATAATAAAAAAGGGTTTATGTTAGGTATAGGTGCAGAGTACCAATAACTATGGAAGACTGTTTATGCCACTGGACGAAGTCAAAGTCACTTACTAAGTCAAAAACAATGACAAGGTCAAATAATGAGATACTATCTCTAAATAATGATTTTAAAAAGATCAACAGCTTGCGTTCTGTGTTGAAAATAAAAAAATGAACAAATTCAGAAACAGTGAACAAAAACAACCCCCTTTTTGTTGTTTCTCATTATTTGATTGATGGGGATAGGACGAGTTATTGGTGTGTATCTCAGGTAGCGGTTCCTGTGTACAGACCTCAACAACAAGTCATATTGCTGGGGTTTGGGCAGCATTGACCGGGACAGGAAGATACTGAATAGACTGGTAAAGAAGGCCAGCTCTGTCCTGGGTTGCCCAGTGCACTATGTGGAGTTGGTGGGTGAGAGGAGAATGTTTGCCAAGCTGACAATACATTTAGATGGTTGGACAATACCTCTCATCTGCTGAATGAGACAGTGGAGACTCTGTGCAGGTCCTTCAGTGGCAGACTGATACACCCTCAATGTAGGAAGGAGCATTCGTTCTTTCGTTCCCACCGCTGAAAGACTCTATAACTCAACAGTTCAGCTGAATCTTTGCTTGTATACTGTAAATTCTCTTGGCTACGTGTTTGTTTATACATGCTTTTGGATATGCATTGTATATTCTGATTTTACAGCACCATTCTTGTGAGCTGCTTAACGAGTGAATTTCCCCACTGTGGGATCAATAAAGTTTGATCTTCTCTTTTCTTATATTTGTTATATTGATATTGTCATCATGAAAAGGCAGAAAAGGGCTATCAGGTGCGGTTTTCGTGAGGTTTCAGGTATCATAATGAGGTAGGTAGGTATCATGGTATCATGATGATAACATAGATGCCTTTGCAGCAAGGAAGTCCAGCCATGTATAATTTTAAATTTAAGCAATTAGAGACTTTGGATTTTAGTGCTACATTATAGTTTTATGTTGTCTTGTTTGTACATTCTGCTTCTATAAGGCCCATTGTTACCTAATACAAGTATAAAGTATTCACTGGCCTTAGCACCATTTCCAGTATGTTGCTGACACTGGAACAGAGTTTGAGTTAAACCCGCACTGCAACTTTTGTATTCCGTTTTTATATTATATTGCAGTTTTGTATTGTTTGAACACAGCACCTTTTTAGTATTCATACTGTTTGAGCTGTCAGGACTTTCTACATAATTGCACAAAACCTGAACAGGAACTCTGGTTTTATTTATGTTTTTATATTTAATAGGGGGGCACCAAACCTTGATCTCACCTAGGGCACCAAAATGGCTTGAGCCGGCTCTGCACTTGGTAACTGAAAAGAACAAGAAGCATTTTTAACATTTGCTGTGCTTTCCTCATATGCAAGCAAATGGGTGAGACAAAGCTTAGCAGGAATCCATAAAAATTCAAAAGGATACCATTATTTAGAGCTACTTTAACTATCCAATGACAGGAAGATGTGCACAGTACTTCCTGGTAGTATTTCATTACTTTGACTTAGTAATTCATAATAATTACATAGTATCTCATTATTTTGACTTAGTAAGTCATTATATTAAGATACAGGATCATCATTTGTTTTCATCCCGAGTGGCGGTAACAGTCTTCTATAAATGAAGCTATCTGGAGGCAAAATTTACATCTGCGAACAGTACCTTTGTAATATAAAGATGTAGGGGGGGTAACAAATATGTGAACTGAACCATTTTTATTTTATATGTTGATTACACGAAATAAGGCCAAGCAGGAGAAGTTTCAAAGTGAAAAAATACTTTGATTGTTAATCTTTAAAACAGTTTGACCCTGAACATAACAGGAGGGTTAAGGATTACATGTGGTAATGATAAATTTCCTACACAAGTATAATCAAGTAAAGGCAGATACAAGTTGAGGCAGATACAAGATGACAGTTGCCTTAAAAGACTCCAAGCAACTGTAAGGCTACACATATTGATAGAATGATGACTCCAAAGTAGCCTATATAGCCATAGGCACCATTCATCCTCTTGGATGGATCTGGAATTAAGCATAAAAACAGAAAAAAGCCAACAGTCACTAAAGCAGAATAAAGAAACAGAAATAAAAACAATACATACAGTACAATTAAACCAATACTGAAATTGCGACCACTTAATATTTTGCAAATAATTAAATGCATTACTTGTTATAAACATCTGACTAGAGCAACAAGAATTTAGACTTCATAAGTGCATATCCTAGCTTTGTTAACTTTTGCTCATGTGCTTATCTGGGGTAAATGATTACACAAAACTTTGTGAGGAGCAATAGAAATGATCAGGCAATCACTGCACTATAACCTCTGTAACACCTGAACTGCCACCTTTGCCCTTCTAAGGCTACAATGTTATGAGTATTATTTTGTTTAAATTAGAAAAATGTATTGTGATTGTAATTACAGACTCAAATGATGGTTGATATTATAACAGGTGCCTAGGGTGTTTGAAATGAGTGGAGGCACTGATAATTCCAACCAAATTACATCAACATTATCAGTCAGTCTTACCTCCTGTGTAGTAACCCCAGGCATAGGAAAACCTGCTGGTCACCCAAATGACCCCCAGTATGGATGCTGACAACTGAAAATCAGAAAGAACGGGAATATATATATATGGGTAACTCAGTTTAGGGAAAAAATGCTTCATCACTGTGACACTAACTTTTGGAATTGACTGTCATGGGAGCTGCTTGCCTCTCCCACAAATTAAACAACACCAGAAATAGTTATTAACTCTCAATATTTTCATCTATGTAAAAGTAGTCCACAAAAAATATATTATTGGATTTGATATTGAAACATAGAAAAACTAAATGGGTTACATACCGGATATACAAGAGCCGCAATAGTCTGGAAAACAAGCCACTGAGGGTATACCTCGAGAGTGTTCTGATGGGCTCTCTGGATACAGTTGAACACTTGCTCCTTATCACTGTACATTGTGGGATACTGCAAAATAAAGCAAAGATCAAACATGCAATAAAGGTAAGCAGAAAAGATGCCTGTCCGATTGTACTCCTAACGCTGCATTACATTTCTCTCTATTCAAAACGTATTTAGAATTGTTACTGTTGGAAGCCATGAGCTTTGCAGGTAATTACAAATACTTACACACTTGGACAATTTTGAAAACGAGAATAAAGAAAAACAACTCACAAACCCACACATACAGCACACATACTGCACACATACTGTACACGGTTCATTACATAACGTTACCGTCGTTAAGACAATCGTGTGAAACCACCATACCGTAACATTGTACTTCTTCCTGGCAGACCCAACCTTGATTGCTAAATACAACAACATAATCCAGCTGTAGAGGAAAGTAAATATGACATATCCGAAATTGGATGGCAGTACAGTAAGGATAGCCATTTCTGCTTTTAATGTAGCCTGACTCTCAGGTAGCAAACTACTAGTGGCGGGCGAAAAAAAGTGTTATAGTAGAGGGCGGTGACGGGGTAGGCAAACAGCCAATGGAAAAGTTACGTAAATAAAATACCGCGAGATCTTTTCTTAACGGATGCTATCTCCCTAAACCAATAGTATCAATGAGTTTATTCCACAGTAATAATGTTATTGTTTAATAACATAAAGTAATTCCATTTAATTAGTCGCATTGTTGATTATAGGTTAAGAAAACATAATCCTTGACATATTGTTCAAGACGGAGTTATACGGAAATTCCTCAACAACCAGGTCGTTGCGTTCGTGCATGCTACCATCTTGTTTAATGATTGCTATAATAAATGAACCCCATCCAATAAAATATTTATATTATTCTGAGAATGTCATTTTATTTTTTACTTTAGTTTTCTACTTTTACTTTACTTTTTTTGTTTGTTTGATAATCTACATACCAGCCATTTTAGTTTATGCTTACAACAGCGCATGCACTGTGGGGGAAGCTATCCAACACCCAACACACTTCAATTTACTACAGCCACATAATGGTTCAGTCCCTCTGCCTCATTCTTCCCCATTTTTTGCTTTGTTGTTGACGTGTAAAGCTCTGCTGGTTTGTTGATTCAACCAAATGGTTCGAATCTTTGCAACAATAGCAGAATCGGGTGAGCCGATACCGAATCAGTCTGCACTTCCCGAATTGAGGTTGACATATTGCTATTTAACAATGACCCATGTTACACATAATGTCTTTATTTCAGAAAACATATCGAAGATACGTCGATTTTATCCCAAATTAATTCAATTCTTTTAAGTTTCTATCAAACAGAGATGTCGTGAGAGGGAACCGTTCAAACGAATCGAATCGTCTCGGGCAACGCATGACTGGAATTTTCCAAAGGCTATGTAAAGCTGTTGCTCCGCCACCTAGCCTCAGTTTCGTTAGAGTGACGAAGGTTCAATCTCGAAGAGAAGATCGTGGTTTTGCTTTTCACAGCACTATTTTCTTAAAAACCAAATATTTGAGCCATTTTCTAGTCAGTATTATAAAGTATCTTCTTTTTGATACGTTTTGGGGACAGATTTCTTATTTGTTTTCATTATATCAACGTTACCTTGCCGAACAAAGAAACAAAGGTTTCGAGCTAACTACATTTGACCTGGTAAGTGATTAAACGGTGGCATGTTAATGATTTATCGACAAACTCTTATACATGTAAACAGTTAATTAAAATAAATGAAATTTCCGCGTAGTTAAGTTTATGTCAGTCGTATTAATTGAGAAGTTATTGGGATGGAGGTAGACCGTTATGTAGCAATAGCAGGCGTTAGCTTAAGCAGTTCTGGAAATTTCCAGTCCATTCAGTCAGCTGTTGCAATTACGCAACATGTTTTCGCTCTGTAGGGGCAGCACTGAGTAACAATTCACAAGCTTGCCCATTCTCATTTTCATTTGCTCATCTATTCACAGAAATCCTAATCTAATCCTAATATTCTTATCTGCTGTGATTGCTTCAGCTATCTACTATGAATGTTTCGGCTAGAAACATCGTTCAAACTTTAAAATGTTACGCTTATTAAGGACATTGTGTTCTTTCATTCAGCTTTTAATATCTTTTTATACTTCCGCTTTTTCAGCATTTTTTTTCTCATTCAAATTCATGGAGAGACTCTTAAGCTATCTTACAGCATTTGTCCTGTTTTTACTTGAATAATCGCAGTTTTAGTTTTATACAGTTTTTAGAAATGTTTCCACCAGCAGAGTGGCGATGACGTCACCTCCAATTAAAAGCCATTGTGAGAGGGTTCCAGAATTTTGTGAGCAGACCCAGATGAAGGCTGCTGATCACAGCAGAAGGCTTTTCAGATATGACTTGTAGATTTTTACTTATCGCATTGTTTAAGTTTCCGACATGTTTGCATATAAACAATGTGTTTATAGCCCACCCCCCTTCTCTCTCGCTTGCTCTTTCATCTCTATGGAAACAGTATCAAACAAGCACAAGCCAAAAAAGCACAGACAAAAGAAAAGATTAGATGTTCTGAGTGATAAATTTATGCCTTAAACCATGTGCCCTCTTTAGGCATTTTCTCAACTTTGTTTTTTTTTTTTGGTGATCAATTTGGTAACCTTTCATTTGATAAACTTTTTTTTTTTAATTCCAGTGCTATTTGGTCTTCACTACTTCGACATACTTTCAGCTGGGAACACTGATGAACTACAAAACCTTCAGTTTACAAAGGACATTATGCATATAACACCCTATATAGCGCCCTTCCTAGCTTTTAAAATGTTGTTTACAAATATAATTTTTTAAGATAAGTTAATGATAAGTTAATGGAACTTAATGGAAAAATAACTTCAATTTAACTTTTGATAAATACTTAATTTTTTATTTATTTTTCATTTCAGCCAGTGGCAGACAACAACACAATGGCTAAGAAAGGAGAGTCTCACTCTGAAATGGCCCATGCTCGGCAGAGTGATGGCATCAATGTCATCTTTGACCAGAACACCCCTGGTTCATCTCACACATTTTCTCGCTCCCGTTCACGATCCACAAGCAGCAGTGGCAGTAGCAGCTATGGCTCCGGCCACTATAGGGGACGTCGCAGTCACAGAGGGCGTTACAGGTCATCATCTTCTGAATCCTCTTCAACATCTTCATCCAGCAGTAGGTCCTCCTCTTGCTCCAGGTCTCGCTCTCACCCCCGCTGCCACAGGCGTTCTTCACGCTGTCGCTGTGACAACCATCGCAGATATGACTGTGGCCACTACTGCCACTCTCCACCACGCCGGTACAGGGCCCACTCTCGCTCTGACAGCTGCTCGCCATCGCGAGATAAGTACTCGGATCGTAGGCGCTACAAGTCCCGCTCTAGATCCCGCTCTAGATCCCGCTCCAGGTCGTCTGGTCATTGGAGCAGGTACAGCAGGCGTGTGAGCAGATTCCAATGCAGATTTTCCCGATCTCCAGTCAGAACCTATAGGTGCCGCTCAAGGTCCAGATCTTCAGGACGCGCTGTCAGTTTGAGTGTAGATGGTAAGTTTTTGAATGTATAAAAACAATGACAGTCAGACTGTATTTATTTTTATTTTTTTGCATAGAGTAAGATTTAGAAGTTGCCAAAATGTAACATTTGATGCTAATCAGATTAAAGTTTTGTTTCTAACCTGTGTTCACTAGAAAAAAGGGAGCTACTCAAAGCTGCAAAGGCCAATGCTATGAAGATCCTGGGGGTGGAGAAGCTGGAACTTCCTGAGAGTGTAAAGTCAATCCTATCAGAACAGTCAGAGTCCAAATGGGAGTCAGCAGAGCCAAGGGTGAGAAAAGGTGCTGAAAAGACACGGACACAGGTGAGGATCTGAAAGCAAATGTCAGCTCTGCTGAATACACCACACACTAAAGATATGGCCCAGATTGTATTTAAAGGCCTCCTTTTTTCCTCCCTATCTTGGATTAACTATAATTACAAAGCAAGGGTGTTTTTTTTTTTTTTTGGTTGTTTTTTTTTTAAAGTTCTTTCTAGCTGTCACACATTTTTTTTGAATGTGCATACAATATAGCAAGCACAGTGTAATGTCTTTTAAGCTCTGTGTTGTGTTGAATTTCCTGTGTCTTGTTAACGTTTGGACCCTGAGGGAACACACATACTCTCTGTATTTATTCCTGTCTTCATAGATAACATGACAGTGGTCTCCTTCACTCATCGGCCCCTGGATTATCATGTGACTTGGGTGACAACAAAATGTGTTTGGGTGAAAGGTTAACTGATACTCTTGTAATGTTTTGTATCGATTAGAGTTATACTTTAAATCATGTAGATTACTACACATTACACAGAAAGTTTATATGAATGCTAATGGCACACATTAGATAACTAGCTCCTCACACACTTCAGACGTTGTATTACACTGACTACACTTACTATAGACGAGCAAATTTTTACAATACAAATGTATGTATGCTTTCAGTTGAAATGGGTCATTGTTATTTAGCAGAATCTTCCACTCGATGGAGCGCAGGAGTGTGGACTGCATTATAGTGACTAAAAACAGACGAAGAACTCCTCTCCGTTTACCAGAGATAAGTTGGCACAAATGACGTGTGCTCAGAGGCTATAAAAGCTGTGCCACCATCATTCTGCCATTTAAGACAGAGAAAACATCCTTTTTATTTGACATTTTGTTAACCTTTTGTTTCAGGTTCTGTCCTTGAAGCATTCATGTAATGGTTGAGTCTAGCCTTTGACAAGAGTGGGGTTTTGGGGTGGGGAATTGCATGAGAGCTGCAGTTGATTCAAGCTAACACTAAAATAGTTATCTGGGTAATAGAAGTGCTTAAAAATATTGAATCCTGTAATTCATTTAATGACCTTCAGAAACTGTCAAGGTTCACCCTGCCATCAGTTTTACACTTATCTAACTAGGACCTTTTTTTTTTTTTTTTTTTTTTTTTGAAACAGAGAGAAGTGGAAGAGCCTGGTGTGTCCAGTTCAAAAGGGTCGCCAAAAAGGACAATTTCATTTAGCCCCAATGTAAGTGACCTTTTACATTTGTAATTTTTTAAAATTCTTGAACTGTTGAAAGTCAAGCAGCAATGACTTTGGGGTAATTTTGTTTCTTTAGAATTCTGTGGCTAAACCAACAGTGGCAGTTTCATCTAGTGCTAAGGTAACTCCCAGAGTGGACAGCTATGAAAGCAGGATGCCCTACGGCCACTGGATTCCAATAAAACCAGTCCAAACCTCCAATGCACGCTAACACACTTATTTTGTCACACTAGTGACAGTATATGCACACTGTAAAAATTTGTAAATATGTTCATTTCATAGTCAGTGTTTTCTTTCAGATGTAAACAAGTGGGAAGAGGTGAAGAATTCATTTCAGGTGGGATTTTCTTTCCCCTACCCTTTCATGTGTATTGTGCAGTTTGTATAATCAATAAATATTTATTTGGGGAAAAAAGTGATTGTTTCTGTTTGTTTTTACAGCTTCATGAATACTAGATCTGCTTAAGGTTATTCAGTGAAGCAAAGGTTTTAGTTTGCTGACAATTCAGACATTCAAAAATTCAAGACCAATTAAGTTTTATTGACATTGCAGCAGTTTGAGCATCTCAGGTCTTTATTTCTGCTTCATGGGGTTAAAAACTGATGTGAATACTGAATTTAAATGAACTAACATCACACTAAAAGATCCAGTTTTTGGAGCAATATGCCAGTGATAAATTCCCTGGTAAATTATGGTTCGTGGTTTAGAAAATGAACCTTCACAGGCTGGAGATGACTCAACGTACCAAGTCGGCTGAGATCTGGCATTCTAAACAACTAGGTGGCATAGTTTACTGTGCAATAAAGGGTTTAGCTGTTCATAAAGAGGTTTCTCCTCAGTCATGTAGGGACACATCTAAGAACTGAAATGATAGAAAACAGTTTGTCACACCTTCAACCTTAAATTCCAGACTGGGTTTCTTATGATTGGTTAGCACTGCTGTCTGCTTCTACAAAAGGCCTCTTCACTGAGGCATTTAGGACATTAACAATGGCTGAACTACATGTCGGTGATTTACTTTAAAAGTCCTGGTGTTATGCTACGGCCAAGTGACATTTAAATGGGACACAGCTAGTATATTTAAATGGATCAATATGTCTAACTATCATTATCCAGGAGTTACAGCCACATTACAATCACCTATTACTACCATGAACTGCTAACACAAGATGTGAACATGTCTCTTCTTGAGCAACTTCATATATTCTGCTGTTGTGGCTGCTGTGCTCACCCTAAAGCTTGTGTGCATTTGTCTTGACAGGTTCTTGGCATATGTTTAAAATATATCAGTAAACTATTGCTAGAAGGTACCTGTCTATTGAGTAAGTAATACATTTAATGTACGCAAGATTTTTAGGGCTGATATTAACATACATGTCACAATCTGTTGTAATGAAAGAGGAAAATCAGAGTGCTTTGAATGTCTTACTCCCAGACTGTGTGTCTCCTGCTGTAAACTGACCTGTTAATTCTGATTATTTTGAAAGAAGATAAGGCATGCAAAAACATAACACAGGAAAACTTGTGCAAAAGATAAAACTACTTCAACTGTATTGCTGTTCCTGCAAACAGAACCATCCATAATAGTTTCATCTGGCAAGGCAAAGAGGACAGACAGGTTTGTTTTGGTATATTTGTATGAAGCAGGGATTTACTCTAAAAATGTGTTTTAGTTTTTAGAATTTTTAGAATTGCATTGTAGTAACTTGCGTTTTTACACTACCTTGCGTAGTAATTTCCATCAATGGAAAAATAATGTGATTTATTTAAGGCTTAAATCAAACTAATGTTGGTTTAAAAGCTACACTTTTACCTGGCAGTTGGTCTCAAGAAAATTATAGGTGTCAGATTAACTGTAAGACACAAGACTGAATTTATGTATTTCTTTACAAAAGTCCCAGCCAGTATCCTCAGGCGAATCAGATAGGATTGCAAAAAAATATCACAATCATAAAGATGAACACTTAATCCACTCCCTAACAGATTTGGAGCAGAGTCAGATATCAAAGGCACAATTGGAAGATCTCCCACATCTTTCATCAGCCTATCATAAACAATATGTGTCACACTGGTGTCCTTTGAGGGCATCCCATATTCACGCTTCAACATTTGCCACACAGCTGTCTGCCCTGTAGAGGGTGCAATGTCACTGTATTCAGACAGGAAGGAGTTCAGGAATACAGCGTTACATGGGAACCTGCTTTCATGTCTTTAATCTCTGCTCCAGTCACAAGACATTTGTGCTCATAATGCAGCTTCAGGCAAGTTGGTTAAACTGAGATGTAGATGATAATGAATAAATTGAATTGCTCAATTCTTAGTTCTTATCTCTATATGCACATACACTAAAACATTCTTTTGGCTGGCATTTTTTGCTACATGCCCTGAGGTTTGATGGTAGTTAATGGCAGTTCATTCTCACACTCAAAATGTTTCCATCGAGAGACCACACGCAGTAAAACCACTGAAAAACCAACAAGCGTGCAAGATCACTGGGTAATGGGAAGTGGTTTATTTTAAAATAATAAAAATCATCATAACAGCATTGTTTTAACTTCTAAACTGTACAAAGAAACATCACACATCTGACAACTGAATTATCTTTCATCTTAAACTAACCTCACCATGATATAAGCATGTTTGAGAAACCGCCTAACGGTCCATTTTTGCTTTTTAATACATGTATTCCTTGCGTGCAGCAAAGAATGAAAAGAGTAACTTGCATCTAAGGCTCTTAAAAGAAAACAAAATTGAAGCGTGTACACTAGACAGCTGTGCCTCTCTCCAAGTTTTGTTTGATCTCTGCTGTGTATTTGCCGTAGAAGCGCTCGGCCTTCTTGTTGAACTTGGCATTCCTCTCGTTGATGTAGTCGATGTCTGCATCGTCGTTGTAGGCCCTGCGCCGGCTGTACTTGGCCCGTTTCTCGATCCTGACAATTGCAAATAAAAGCAGCTTTAGGAGGATTTCATAAACTAGTATGGCCACTATCCATGGCATATCCAATAACAATAATTGGCTACAGGCAATTTGCTGGTGTGCTTTTAAATTCTGGCAAGGAGAGTGGCAATGGAAAGCCTAACTCACATACATGCTCAGAGGAAAATACTGTCAATTTGTGAGCCCCCAGTCTTGATTCAGTGCATCTTCAAAGCATTGTTTTGCGTCATGCCCTGGCAACTGAATCCTTGTCTAATGTTCTACAGTCACATCTCTAAAACAAGTCTTAGACTGTCTCAAATACAGAACAGCACTGGGAAAGACCATGATAATCAAAGGTGAAAGGACATCAGCAGTGTGAAAAAAAAAAAGAACCACTAAGCACTTTGGGCCTGTGTCTAATCCCTGTTGTGAGCTTGTCATGGTCTCGTGAGGTTTTCATAAAGGCATACTAAACCATCTATCCATGCCCACCTACCAAAATGTTTAGTACGGTGGCTTGTGGTAACCACTTGACCATATGTTGGATGTAAGGTGGTGCACAGAGTCTGCTGTGACCTTACTAAGAAATGGCAAATATTCTGTTTAAGATAGTCTACTTGCCATCTCCAAACAAGTCTGATTGAACTCACACAACATTTTGGAATGTTTGAACTCTTTATGCCAGTCATAGTCAAGCCAAGGATGACTCTAAGGAGCATGGCACTCACCCATACTTTTCTTCAAAAACGTAATGGAGAATGATATCATCTATATTTAACGTTCATCACGTTAGTTGAGTGGCTTAAGTTAGCACAGTTACTACCTAATGTACAAGGCAGATATATAATGTGCAGGTAAACACTGAGATTAAATTAATGGTGTGATTGGACAGTATATGGTCTTTTTCCACTGTGGGTTGTTAATTGTGACTTACTGTTTCTCAACATCTTCCACCATGCGGTCAACACCCTCCTTTGTGGGAATGTGCGTGCCATGGATTAGGCTGTTGGACGTGGGGTGAAAGTCCTCACCACTGTGGACCACCACCAGAAAATTAGAATTACACAACAAAGATAATCACCCTTTTTATTTTAAATGACTTAAAACGGCATTTTTTTTCTATCACTCTGATAACTGTCCCCACCCTAATTAGAGATGATGATGATGATGTGGCTTTGGGGCAAAATGCATTAAGTGTAGTGTTCACAGTTCTGCATGTGGCCTTTTAAGTGTGAAAAACCTGCAGGCACTGAACTTATGTTAAGCATTAGCGCATATGCATAAACCCTTTCAGAGCTTTAATTTATTTCAGAAGTGTGTAGATATGTAAAATACTACCACAGGGCAAATAAGGGAGGACATTAACAAATTGGAAATGATTTGTGCACATGTGAGGGGTGGTAACTAAGTTGAATACACTGGGCAACATACTAAGTGACACAAATACAGTGTGGTCACAGCAGAGGAATTGTTAAAAAAAAAGAAAGAAAAGAATTACTCACTATTCTTCCCGCTGTCTCTCATAACTTTCTAAGTCGGGTTTGATCTGCTTGGTGAGCCTCTGGTACTGTCGGAATTGGGCCTCAGCATAACCTGCAGTCCATTGTGTGAGATAGAGGAAAAAACATTTTCACTGAGTTATAATTGCCGGAGCAAACAGCAAGCAGGCATGAGCCACAGCAACACAACCTGTAGCTGGTTAAGGAGGGAGGCGAGGAGGTAGCTCCTCGCCTCCCTCCCTTTTCCTGGTATTAACCATTTTCCCCAGAGGTTTTAATTCAGAGGAGGTTTTGATAAAACACATGGCAGCCATATTTAAAAGACACAACAAGTTTTTTTTCCACAGTCGACTAAATTGGGAGCACTTTGAGTTGATCAAAGTTCCAATGGGTCCTTACATGTAACCATTATAGCTTTCTACACTGCTGCTAGTCTGCAAAATTTCACTACATAAAAAAACAAAACAACCAAAATAATTAAAAAGAAAAAAAAGAAAGAAAAAAAACTCATGATCAATAGGTACAGCACAGTAAAACAAAAGAGTAGAATCACATTGTACCACTTCCTGCTTCAGGAAAATAACTATATCTTAAATAAAACTGTTTTATCTGAACCCCGTTTACTTTAACATTACAACCATTAAGCAACAGCCATTTTCAGTGTTTTGAACAATGACTAACTGGTGTGAAATTTTGTCCACTGAAATGTATAATACATATTTGGTTTAGATTTTTTGAAATAATTAATTGAAATATGACCATAATTGTTAGTTGGCACTTTGATCTTAAAAGATTAACACTGTTGATAATTTGTTGTATTGAGGCTGGTGATAGCAGACCAAGAGGAGCACTGGCCTTTCCCCCCCCGGTCAGATGATATACAAATCACTTTCTTTCTTTCTTGGTTTACAAGATTAGTATATTACCAAATACTACGAAAAGTACACTGCTAACAAACTACATGTCTGTCTTGTAGATAGCCTGCCACCTACCTGCAAATCCAGTGTCTGGGTTCTTCTTCTTTTTCTTCCTTTCCCACCGATCGGCATCGTCAGCAGTAATCTCCAGCAGTTTCACTCGTTTATAGTCCTCCCCTCTGTCAGCACATTCCTTAGAGCAAAGTTGTATTTTTTTAGTTAATATTGAATACACTTCTTTGATGTGCTACTTCAATAGTTTCTTATCTCTACCTTAAAATTATATAATTGTTAAAATTTATTGTTGTATATATATATACACATATAGGCGAATTAGAGTTTAATAACTTTCAGCAGAATCATGTGAGGAATAATCATAATTTAATTATGTTCTACAACGTTCTGTTAAAAAGTTTATTAAGTCCCTCTTTTACCAGTATGATGAGATAGGGTCAGGAAATACACAAGAAATGTAATTATAATCCATTCTGTAAGACATTTTTCCTTCATTTACACAATCAAAATGTTAAAATGTCTGATACTGATTTAAATCATATCACCCCAAAATCCATCCTAACTGCTGACATTGAAACTCTTGACAGCAGGTCAACATTTTGCCATCTTCCATCATGCAGAGTGTTACTGAGTTTACAGAACTATAACAAATATGAGAGTAAAAAATACCTTTTTCTTTTGGTCTTCAGCAAGTTCCCACTCCAGCCTGGCTTTTTTAGCCTCCCAGTTCGCCGGGAGTTTCAGTCTCTTGTCCTCCTCCACCACCTCTTGGTGATTGAGCTTACGTGCTTCATTCTGCAGTGGAAAACACCACCATAAGTGAGTAATTAAATCTACCAAGTACAAACATCTTAAGCTCCAAAGAGATGGTGCCTTAGCAGTAACAGTTCCATAGCTGTTGAATGCCCTACTCTTACACATTAGGTCTACGCTAAGATTTGGTACCTTTAAGTCACATTTGAATACCTACTTTGGTCATTGGCTTTTAAACTTCTCCACTTAGCACCTTGGTAAATATGATTTTATTATTGATATTCTCGGTTTTAGTATTATTATTATTTGGATTTATAATTTATCCAGTATTATTATAGGGCACTTTGGTCAACCTTTGTTGTTTTGCAAATGTTATTTTTACATAAACTGACCAAGATCTTTCACCACTAAATGTTTTCAAGGGCTTGTCCACAGCCGTCACCCCTACTGATATCTGATATCCTAAACTTTATTACTGTTATTATTCCTTACATTTATTTGGCGCCTAACTACTTCGGCATACTTTCAGTTAGAAACACCAATCAAACTTCAATACGTTTAGCTTATAAATGGTAAATGGCCACGTACATAGCGCTTTACAATGTTGGTTCCCATTTACACACACGGGTTGCTGCCATAAAAGGTGCTCACCTGACCCAGCGGGAGCAACTTGGGGTTCAGTGTCTTGCCCAAGGACACTTAGACAAGTAGCCGGGATCGAACCACTAACCCTGCGGTCCGTGCACTATCTAAAGCACATTTTAAATATGAATCACTTTTTAATATCTTTCATAGTTTTAAAGTTATTTAGACTTTTAAATAACGATGGCGTCATCGTGCCTTCGCAAAACCAGTATATAAAGGAAGCAACACTTCCTTTCAGCAATTTCAGCAAGAACAGTTCAGCTTTTCCCAGCTTTGCCTGGAAAGTCTTCTCAGCACCGAAGCATTCCCGGTGCATTTTCTTTTTGGAAAAATGATTTTCTAGTTGAATTAAGTTACAACAACTTACCCGTTTAAAATGTAACTCTCTAAATTTTCGCAGTCTCGCCTCTCTCTTTTCGGACGCTAAAGTTTCATTCAGTTCCCCCTCAGTGGCCGCAGCAGAGTCCTGTAAAGAAGGACAGTTAACGTTATGAAAGAAAAAAAAAACTGTTGAATAGTCTGCGGTAGCCTGCTACTGACAGAAGTTTGAGGGTCTCGGGAGCTCATGAGCTAACGTTAGCGTTAGCACTCGCTAACATGGGTTAGCTTAGCACCACCACAACAGCGTAAACATCAAAGGAGAAACTCAAACAGAGATCTCCGCCGACAAAATGAAACATTGCTCCTAAACGATAGTATTTACCGACCTATTATCAACTCCAAAATCACAATAGTTGGGTATGTCTTTTAATAAAATACAAACCTGACTACAAGACGCCATTGTTGTGCTTCACGATAGCAATGCGACTTGCCGTGTTGTTTCGATTGACGTTTGTGATGACGTCCTAAGACTCGCAGCTGGGAAGTACACGTGACTGGTTCAATAAGTGGTTCGCGATTTGGCGCGCCGTTCTAAATAAATGGGAAAAGTTACAATTGTTGAAAATGTATTTATTTGTGTTGAACAAAAATGAATAGAACAGTTTCACCAAGTTATGAAAGCACATTAACTGTCATCACCCCTGATTTTATTATTCCCAGTTCCCACTGAGGCCATTATTATTTAAAAAAAGGTTTAAATCTCAGAATACACACTATATTAATATAGGTACATATTTAGTGACGTCATGGAACGAAGATTTATTTATTTCAGTTCAAAAACACAAACTATATTACAATGACCATGAATGTCATCGTGATACCTTGGTCTGTTTAATTCTTTTAGTCCAGTAGATGGCTTAGTAGAGCAAATGAAGCCTCAAGAAGCTTTGCCCTTGAGTGAACCAATTTGATGAAATGCTTGCTTCTTGAAATTCTTCATGAAACTTCAAGCGACCGGAAGTGTGACGTTCGTGCCGGATATTACGAGGGAACTTAGAACAAGAAAATATTGAATTAAAAAAATGTGGATTTAATAAACATAACCACCCATTCCTTTGTGGAACATTCTCTGCTTTGCAAAAAAGAACAACATATTATTCTTTTAATCTCAGAAATACATCGCACAATTTTATTATTTCACTTAGACTTAATATTTCATAAACTCAAGACAAATATTGTTTGTTTTAATAATGCTATAAAATAATGCTATAAATGCTTAATTTAACATCACAAAAAAAGTGCATTTATTTTTAATCTCACATTATTTACTTTATATATTATCAAGTTTAACTTCTGTACATTATTTTCAGTTCTGTATAATCTTTTGCATAGTTTGTAACTGCCATTTTACTCTAAATAGGAAAGTATAGGAGTAGACAGATTCAGTACCCTGTAAGAGATGAGGGAAAACACTATGTAAAAATTATTGTTATTGCTGTGAGGAAATTTCTTAAGATCAGATACCTATGCCACAAATAACTTCCATAATGTTCGTAAGTTGTATTGAATATTAAAATATCAGTTATACTAAAACACACTTCGCTCTGTACCAGCCTCTCTATCATAATCACATTTTTAAAACGCCTTGGGTGGTGTGTTCTTTTTTTGAACCTCCAACTCCCATTCTGGTTGTTAAAAGGAGACTTTTAAGGAGTTGACAGCGAACAGTGACATTTTAACAAGCTCATTTAGGGAAATTTTTTATGAAAAGTTATTAGACAAAAAAAAGGAAAAACCTGTAATATTACCACAAAAACTCATATTTATTCCCTGCAGCAATGTATCAGTTTTATCGTGGTACCATGGCAAAAATAGTTGTCGGGCATCCTGTACCCTACAATAATGTCTTTGTGTATAATTCTAAATAAGGCCATTATGCTTCCTTTTAAATTTTACATTTATTGGGAAATACTGCTACACCAATGAAAGTTGGCATGATGCATACAGACACTTCTGAATATGACTGTAGGTTATAAACTGAGTCATGAAAGGTCAAGCATAAAGTCAGCAATGTGCCACACAGTGAGTTTGTTTAAGCTCTCCAAAACTCAATTGTAATGGTTGTTTTGGCCATAAGAAATGAAATCTCATATGTATTACCACCTCATCTATAAAAACACAAGTATCAATCAGAACACAGAAACAAACCTAGGACCTCGAAATATGACTTGATGTGATCAAAACACAAAAGTAAACATTTGAGTATGTTTGACTTGACAAAATGGATGTGCCCCCTGTTTGATTGCATTATACTAATAGAGGTCTTTTGGAGGATGTAATTAAGTGGAGTTTATAGTCTTAGATTAAAGCATCCTCTAGATCACAGGCAATGTTAATGGAGTGATGCATTTTCACTGGAAACCAGATGGGAGCATATCACAACGGCACAAAACATCATTGGCTTGCATATGCCATGCAAAAGAGAAGCCATCTTCATAATAAATGAATCTACCTTGAGGTAGTGAGAAAAACACTAAAGTAACACGAAGAAGACAAGGAAACAAAAAAATCCTCTGTATTTACTTTATATGTACAAGGGCAGAGTGCAGAAAAGTTTAACAATTGTAAAAAATTGGAAACCAATGGGAAAATAGAGATTCAGATTGATGTATCTGACTGGTAAATTGGAACAAATCAACACAAAATGAGCGTGAGAGCTTACACTAAATCTTTTGGGTATTTATTTTCTTCAATAGCTCTTGCTCTAATCTCATTCACACTTCCCCTTGAGTTCCCAAGTATTCTCATATGGTAACTAAACTCCCCTCTGAGTTCAGTCACTCAAAAATGGAGCAATAGTTAATGTTTATGTTCCTGCCGTATATAAACCATAGATAGAGTATAGTAACATTTAATGCCAATTGAAAAAAAATATTGTAGTATTGTAATATTGTATTGTATTGTATGTGTATTGTAGTTACACATTATAACAATACTCTAGCTACAGTTTGGTTAAGGCAAAGGAAAATAAGTCCTGCTATTCATTTAAGTGCCAGTGCTTGTCATGGGCCCAACAACAGCTTTCAAAGTTAAAGTAGACATTAGTTTGATCGAAACTAATATCCAGATTGGCTTTGTGAGAGGCAGTGTGTGGATCGCAGGAATTCTATCATTGCCATTTAAAGAATACAGAACTTTGCAACAGTAGGTGGTGGATCTCACATATGTTAGGCCACCCACAAATGCTGAACAGCCACTCCTCAATATTAACTTTTCCAGTCAGGCAAATCAGACCTGAAACAGAGTATCATTATATCTGCAAATAAATTGCATGTTAGGGGCACGTTTATGAATACACACCAGACCTCCCATTAATCTCATATAAATCATAGTTTGTTGCATGCTACAAATCTGATATTGTATGTTTTTTGTACATGCATAAATTCATTAGACTGGTGCTGTTATCTTGGTCTTAATAAGAGTTACTCTAGATAGCACATGGGGGGCAGGGCCTCTCACTTTGCAGGCAGCTGCTTCGCATCTGGAACTTAACATAAACATCATGGCCAATAAAATCCTTCCATTTCCTTAATTACTATTCCTGTCATTTCCGCACTAAATGAAAAGTTATTAATTCAGGGCCAATACAAACATGCTTCTCCAATATGAGGAGCTACTCCTGAAGCGTCCCCACCCTGACTACAGGACACTGTCACTAGACTGGAACCACAAGCTGCTGCCTTACTGTGCCAGTGGGTGTTTGTGTGAGTGTGTGGTGAACACAGGGCATACAGACATGAATGGAAGACAAGATGGCGTCTTGTTTTCCATCTCCTCCAAGTGTTCCCACTGGTGCCAGTGTAATCATCACAGGCACAACTCATCCTGTTTCATCTCTCCATTTCTCCTCTCGCTCCCTCTTTGCCACCCCCTCCACACTCCTCTTGTTCTTTTGCTGCTTCTCAGTGTGTTGAACACATGCTCTGCCACCCATTTCCCCACCCCACTGAAACTACTTCTCTCTTTCGTTCAATCACTCACTCAGTTTTCTCTGACACGTCTCCCAGTGATATATAGTCCATGTTGTATGCAGGCTCTTTTTAAATAGCACATAGGCTGATGATGAGTGTTCAGAAGGCATCTGTGTGCACTGTTGCCCAATTAACCACAAATACTTGCTGGACTTACACAAAATTCAATACTTCTCACAGGGTTATACTGTATACGGTATCAAGCACACTTTTAGATGTAACATTCCTTACAACAGATTATAATATGATTTCAAAGCTGCTGCTGCTGCCATTAGACATATCCAAAGGGCATGCATGAATGGAATGAATATACACCTATTTTTAGCAAAGTCCAAATTGACTTATTGCAATTAATCCTTGTATTAGCAGTAACACAAACGTTGATACAGAGATAAGTAGTTAGGGCTTGCATACACAGTGTGTGCGGTTCCTAACTGAGCCTGACAAAGCAATTGCCATCTTACCTGTGGGCAAAACAACATTTAGATCATGAGGTAAGTGATTTGACACAGTGCTAGCAGCCAACTGAAGCTATTCATGGGCCAGGAGAGGAAGAGGATTTGGTGAGTGACACATATACTTACACAAAAGATGCATGTATGCACTCAAATACCACCAGTTTTGTAGTCAATGCTTTTGCTCCACCACACACAATTAAAGTCCCAATTAAAGGCCATTATGGGTTTTCCACTAGCAGCAACCACAGGGAGAGCAGCTCCACGGGCCGTACATTGTGGGCACACAGATGTCTCCGCTGTTGTCATCCAAAGGAACTCAGACTGATCCACAAACTTTATGATCATAATTACTGATCAAAATTAAAGTGCAACAAACAATATAAACTCAAGAGCAAGGCAATAAAAAAGTTTGAGTGATTCCGGTAAGTGGGGCCAAGTGGGACTAGTAGGAAGTGTTTGTGAGATGTTCATCCTGAGCAGTATACTAAGTATACTGAGGTGATAACAAACAGTGACTGGAGCCACTTTCTTGTGCAGTCAATTATCTCCTGTTTACCACAAGAGGGAGGCATTTCCCTGGGATTTTACCAGAAATTACTTTAACTGTATATTTCAGTGAAAATATTAAATACAAATGCTGCATTTTTATGTGTATCCTTCATTCTGCAATTGTGTCTCTATTTCCCACAGCCACAATCACCAATATATTTGAGTTCTCACCACAAATGAAAGCACTGGGGTCCATATCTGTTGTGAAGAATCCAATCACCACCATAGCCACACACCAGTTGTGTCTTACCCTGAGCGTACGGAGTGTCATGGGTTTCCGCTTCTGAGTTCCCATCCTCTTATCCATTGACCCTAATGAGAGAGTAACATTCTCACTTGGCCAAACAATACACTGTTGTAGAGTGCTGTGATAAGACGTAGCCAGTCAACAGCCTCTGGACATGCAGCTGTGCAGTCTTCCCTATCTATATCTGGCCTGACACGCAAAATCAGTCGGCAGATCAAATAACTTCACACAGACACACATGTGAAAATGCATGCACTGGCACAAAGACAAATATGCACGCATCTTTGACTACACACACACACACACATTAACACACACACACAGAGTGCAAATCCTTTTCCAAACCAATCTTGTGTTCTGAGAACTAACAATCTGTTTAGCACAAAACTGCAGTGGCTCCTTTCATCTAGAGTTCAAGGCACCAAGTGATCTAATTCCTAATCTGATGATGAACAAACCAGTGCCAAATCTAAAACAAGTGTCAACAACAAACACCACTGTGAACTGCTGAGTGATAAATGAGCTCTTTCTTCATGGTCAGTACAGTTTATTCTGTGAGTTATTTAGGGCTTAAAAAGATCTTTTATATCCATGAACAAGGCAAATTCAGTCATTTTCAAGGTGGGTATCTTTTCCCCTGGGAATAATGTCAAAGTAAGATTTGCAATGTGAGAAAATATTTATATAAAGTTCATAGGACCATGTCATGAGGCTATTTCTCAGGTTAAATCATAAAAAGTAAGTTATCATTATATATCATATATAAATTACTGAAAAAATCTGCAATTTCATGACATCTGGGAAAATGTAATCAACATGATGATGCAATATGAGCAAAAACTACAGAAGAGCTACTAAATGAGTTATGTGGGCAAGTGAAATTTTCATTAAGAATTTATATGATGGTTTAATATTGCATGCTGCCCCATCTTTTTAATTTATTTATAGCATTTTGTTTGGGTTGCCTTATTTTATGTATTTAGCGGCCTTTATGTGGCCATGTTATGTTTTATTATGTAAAACTCACTGGCTGTGAGATAACCTTTAAAAACTCTAGGATAGTTGGCGACTCAATAGTGAATAGCTGGTCTGAGACAACATAAGAACATACTGTATGCTCATGAAAGTGATAACTCCAAACTAGAGGAAAGAGAGGAGCCATGGCATGCAACCAAACCATTACAACCAAATGCAATTAATGACAAATGCAATTGCTGGG
This sequence comes from Channa argus, assembly GCF_033026475.1. Classification (NCBI taxonomy): domain Eukaryota; kingdom Metazoa; phylum Chordata; class Actinopteri; order Anabantiformes; family Channidae; genus Channa; species Channa argus. Next base: position 6,648,231 of record NC_090212.1, read on the forward strand.
GTTAGAACAGGCTTAAAAAGCTGCTGCTTTCAAAGTGTAAAAATTTCCAGTGTGGTATTGGCACTATTTGGTCCGTCAAGTTATAACGGGTCTGTGGGTGACATGCAGTCATTAAAACCAGACGCACATGTGGGAGCGCTGAACAGGACAGTGAAAACAATGACGGATATTCCAGAGTCAATGAACTGTCTGAGCCAGACAATCTGCAGTGATGTAGCGTTGTGTGTGTGAATGAATGAGGTGTTTCCCCTAATGTGGGCTATAATCTGACCCTCTTGGGAGGAGCAGGCAGAGTGCTGTGGAAAATATATAGTGCAAATTCAGACTAGAGGTCCATTTTGAAATCTGGTTCCTGCAGAGGAAAAGAGGATTGTAACAAAGAACTAAAAACACAAAAGACGGGAATGAGAGAAAGCATAAAAAGTAATATTTGCACATATCAAAGGATGAAAAGTAATCAAAGGAGAGAACTACGCAAAATAACTGTGAGCTACATGTAAACAGAGCATATACAAAGCAGATAGGTGGCAATCTTAAAGGTAATATACAGAGAGAATGCGTTTAGAGTCCATTAAACCCAAAAGCCTCTGAGGGAACGCTTCTAGCCAGACATGGAACTTTGATGGAGGTATCCAAGACACTTTAACTCCAGGTTAGCCTCTCACTCTGAGTAATGGACCAGGGCATTTTCAGACTCCCATGGCCCCTCACGAGGCCCTACGAGACCCTATGATGAAGTTAGAGAGGCAAGCGTAATCGCTATGGCAGAGAGAGCGAGGGAGAGAGAATGAGCCGTGGCCGTCTCCTGTTGCTGGTGAATGTAATTTCAGATCGTATTGCAGCGGAAGCACAACTGACAGAGGAAGAATCTATTGAATTCAGCTCAGACATCACAATAATATTGAGTCTTGTTTATAAACACACATTCAAGATGCTGCGGGAGTATCAGCCTTTTGAAAGCCCCACTGCTGAGCAGAGAGCTTCAGTGTCCTGTGAGCAAAACCAGAAAGAGGTTTGAAATGATGTCATTTGATAAGGCTGCTGTAAAAATATATTTTAAAAAACACAAATAACAGTAAGTGTTTGTAGTATCTCAATGTGATTTTAATAGCTTGTCAGTAAATAACAGGTTATGTAATTCATCAAGCCCTTCACACGTCCTTCATGCTGTGCCCAGACATAGCTCTGAGTTTAATGGTAACATCAGCATGAGCACATGCTTATAATGACAAGGAAACATGTGGATTTTAAGCACAGTTATATGGCTTGTTACATTCACACATTTTTTTTGCTAACAGTTGTTTATTAGTATAATTAACCTGAGGCTTATGGGAAGGTCATTAGTTTATAACTACTTGCAAAACTAGAGCAAAAGTTTGACCTGATGATGGCACTACATGAACAGTTATTGAATTTTGATTGAATTTGGTGAAGTGTACAGCATACAATATCATTTAACATTTTTCAATCTTAACCAAAGTGGCTGAGCAACACCTGACTTGCCCTACTCTGAGCCCCACTGGTAGCATGGCTTTAACGATCACCTGACAAACAACACTAATTCTCCCATTCTTTTGCTTTCATTCATTGCACCCCCATGTCTTTTCCTCAGTGGTTAGGCAATCCTTCGCTCATTCCTCTGGTGAGACGCCATTGCTATTATAATGCCATCATCCCTGCCTGCCAAGCCATACAAATGATGTCACTTCCACTCTTGGTCATGGTGGTTTGGTTTTGGCGACTGGTGCATGTGACAATTTGTGACTTACTAGGGAGCCTTGAAGCTTCCAACCTGGCAACTAGCCAAAATATCCACACCTTCATCCAGGTTTAGAGCAAGGCACTGATTGATGCAGCTGAATGTTTTAATTCAACTGAGAGCTCTTGACAGTGGCCTTATTTCTGCTTTTGCTCTTTTTAATATTTCATTGTTAAATATCCCCACCCCCACCTCTGTTCCTTTCCCTTCATGCTGTGCATTGTCTCCACTTCTGTCATTTAGCCCATGGCTTTGTAGTTGTCTTGCAAGGCAGAGCGAGGCACAGGCCCAGCGGTGGCTGATGTATAGCTTCTGGAGAGGAAATAGAGCACAGGTGACGAGAGAACGTGGAAATGTCCTCATGGCACTGTGCCCACTGGGCTCAGCATTGGAGGGAGCCTTTTTTCTTGTGCCAGGTGGGTGGATAGTGGGTAGACGTAGGAATGGGATCAAACACTAGAGAGGCAGTGGAGGGTGGTGGTGGTTGTAGGGGTTGGTGGTTTTGCGACTGTGAGGAGTGGTCAATTGAGTGGAAGGTTTTAATTCATATGCAATTAATTAATGCACAAATTGTCCATGCATTTTCTTTGGCTTGTTTCTTCCCTCTGCTAATGTTTATGAGGCTTCCCAATCTCTGGTTTTGGAATATTTCTAAATCCATTAATGCCCCATTTGTTAAAATGTTAGATATTGCGTTTCATTTTCTTTTCTGGTCCCATGCAAAATGACATAAAACATTCAACTGAAAATATCGCCTGCACTGCTTATCCTATAAACGAAAGGTTCCATGAAAGGAAAAACAGTTGTTAACATGAGGTATTTATAGTTCCAGTCGTGTTTTAAATTGCTGCACCATGTGCACTAGCCATACACATTCAATGAAATCTACCACTTTTTCACCAAGACCACGTCTGTAATTTGCCAGTCAACAGTGTCACTGTCCAAACTCTGATTCTGCATAATGTATTTGAGGTTGGGAATTTCGCATTCATACTTGCAATGTGACCAAGAGCACGGGCAGATGCCTCTTCTGTCCCCACAGTGTCTCATTATCCAAGCTCTAGCAGCTCAGGCGTGTGGGTTCTCAGCGGGGAACCCCAGCCCAAAGTGTGGTGGTGAGGATTGGACAAACCAGCCACCACTCACAGGATCCGACAGGATGGGGAGGGAGGAAGACGACGGTCATCATTTGGAGGTTTGGGTCTGATTGCTTCCCCTTGTGAGGGACTTAACTGCCCCTGCTGGGAATGCGGTCCATTTCACACCCATGCCTAAAGACAGACAGGAAGAAAGACGTGTAAAAATAAAAAAATAAGGAAGAAATACGGCCATGAAGAGTGAAACTGACAGAGCAAAACAAGGTCACAAAGGCAAACCTCCAAAGACAGCATGAATATAATGTATGAATTCAGGCTATAAAAAAAGACTACATGCAGTACATTATATTGTGGGAATGAGTCATGAGAGTGACTGGCTAGTCATTATGGTGACAGAGGAATGTAACTTTTTATTTAATGTACTAATAAAAATAACTTCAATTATATCAGGTCAAAGACACCTACAATTTTAAAATTATAGCTGACATCTAATTTGCAGCTATAGCTCCATTTCAGAAATTCAAACATTAAAGCAGCCTGCAATCTATTTTTTAGAGAACAATGGATCACAACTGGGTCTATGTGAAGGGGGGTAATGACAGTGATGCACCCACAGAGAATTATCCCCCAACTACGCAGCTTCCCTCATCTACTCCGAACTTTATAGAATCTTTCACATAGCTCACTGTTTTCTCTTTCTGGTCCACAACTTTGTAAAAACAGGAGTGAAACATGAGGTGGCCAGAAGCACTACGCCACATGATAATTTATAATACATTTGCAAACAGGTAACTGTTTGGTGTGAACATATAAACGTAAATGCAGGATTAAAATAAGCATTTTTGATAAGTGTGTTAATGTGAAAGTGTTTTTTTGTTGTTGTGGCGATTACAGTACCTTCCTTGATGACAGAAAGGTCAGTGCCTGGCATTGATAAAAAACAGACATTGTTTAGGGGGTTTCTGAATATACCTCTGGAATTCAACTTTGTTTGAAAGCCGACCATGTTTCACTGAGTAATCCTTGGGTTGGAATATATAATCAATGTAATTTTTGTCTTAGTCTTAGACCCTTCTTGCATGCTTGCCCACCCCCTCATTTACAGTTGAATGCAATCGCTTTACTGGCTCAGTCACTCCTGTTCTGAAGCGGCAGGCCTTGCCTGTCATCGTGGTTACTGCAATAACTAATTATTTAAGTTTCCTTGTATCTTATTTCATTCATTTACTTTAATCACAGTCTATGGGAGGCGCCAGTGATTTCCCATGAGTGACGTCTGCTAAAGGGAGCAGAAATTTAGAGTGGGCCGTTTTCAGCTGGCACTGGGGCAGAGAAATAGTAAAGTTGAAGTGATTACAGCTCATCTTAGAAGAGCAGCTTGCCCTTTTGATCTTTGAATCCTGCAAATGATGTCAAGGGGAGAGACAGAGACAAATCACCTGCGGTTTTGGAAATCATTTAGAACAGACTGGCTTTCCAAGCTGATAGGGGGTGAAAATGGCTTGATCTTTCTTAGATCTACTACTTCAGATACCCTATCTCTCTTGTGTGGGTGGGGTAAATAAAGAAAGACAGAGAGAAGGACAGAGTGGCTTAGTTCTTGCACAAGACTAATAGATCCATTTTTTTTTTCTAACTGAAAAAAAAAAAAAAAGACACACTAAAACAATGCAAGCATGAGGGCAGCAGTATGTGCATGATTGTGATCACTGAACTGCCTGGCACTGTGGCAGTCTCGGGCCAGTGAAGAATTATGGCCTTCGTCTGCTCCATTAATTAGCAGCCATTCAGACAGGAAACCAGAGCCAGCACTCTGGTCCCCTTTCATGTCTCATCCCATTTGCCTGCACAAACCTCATTTTTCAATATTTACTGTATCACTTCCAGACTGATGATCATGAATATTGTGCAAATGAAGGGAGGTGAAATCTTCCTGGAAAAGGTTTGAAGTGCTTAATAGTTTGCTGGTGAAATAGTGGCCTGGGGTATGTGTTGTTAGTGAAACCCTCTGCGGGCTGTCACGGCGTTACATTAAAACGGCGGCCTTGTACAGCCACACGTCCAGGCGTAACAATAATGAATCTCTGGGACTTTGAGAGCAGAAAGAATGTGAATGCAAGTGTTTTATGATCTGGCAGTGCCACGGACAAAGCAAATAATCGTCCGACACAGAGGAGCAGGTAGTTTCACTTAACCTCTGCTCAGGGCTGAGCACCAACTTAACAGAAAGCACATGGTTGCAGAGCACATTAGATAGAAGGAGAGAAAAGGACACTGAATATTCCTATTAAATGCCCCCCCCCCCCAATTAAATATACTCCACAGTACTGAGGTGTTGGAGAGCAACCCACCTAATAACACTGTTATCCCACAGTACTTGACCCTTCATTGGTACAGTATATACAAACCTACTGTAGATAGTTACTCAAGTCACTGAGGCCACACAGCAAGACCTGAGGATGTCTCAGATCTGGTTGGTGCCTCAGTGTACCTGCATGGTCAAATGGAAGAAAGAGCATACATCTCGTGGACTGTGGTCTGCCGTTTACTGGATGTCTGTGGCCTGTGGCTTTGTCTCTCTCCCATTAGTGTGTTTGGTGTTGTTCGCATGCCGACTGGCCCTACGGTAAATGCTCCTTAACGGCTGGCCACTCCTGAGGGCACAGCAGCCGCAGAAGCCCCTAAGAGGGTGTAGGATGGATGGAGTGTGTACATATGGGTAAGTGAGAGAAGGTGTCTGTCCATGCATGCCAGTGAGCATAAATTAATGAGTATGATAAAATTATGTGACAATATTTTGCGTGTTTGAAGGGTCAGGCTCATGACAGTGACCATCCATCTCACAGGCCTAGAACTGCCTGACATACTGCCCAGGTTTGCTTCTCCTCTGGCCAAGCGCTGCTATCAGGTTGCCCCATGTGGTTCCACTTAGACCGCCAGGGGCTCCAGCTACAGTCTGCAGACAGCCTCCCAAGCCACAGCACGGGAATGGTGCAGGGGAAGACCCTAGTGCACAGGCTCAATAAACCACATCATGGCACACACCTCATTGTTAGCAACTGGTGCCTTATGGCCTCTGTGGTGCCAGATTGACAAAGTGAATGTGTTCTTGTCCACTGTTCATTACTGGTCTTCTTTGCTTTGTTAGAGTGAGGAGCTTGGCCAGGGTAGAAGTGACATTGCAAGGAAAGACAATCTTATAATTTCAGGATGAAACCTATAGATGATTTGGCTTAAATGCTTCTTTCATTTTGATTGGACACAGCAGCAAAATAAAAATCATCTAGAGTCGATTTATGAGACCAATGCACAGTTTGGTGGTGAAATTACAGCCTTCTTCTGACACACCCTAGTTTACATGTTCCGGTCTCTTTGCCTCAGCACACAGTTAATGCCTGTCCTTCTGTCTCAGTGTCCCACCATCTCTCCTTGTCCCCCATCCACCACTTACAGTCTATCACTATATATTTTTATTGATGAGGCCTGACAGAGCCCCAATTCCAATATAGCTTAGGACATTTGATACACATACCCCCTCCTTAAAATCTAACGGAAAAAAAAACAAAAAACGACAAATGTACTTTAGTCTCCCTCTCTCAGTCTAGAGACTCCACTCCATAACAGCAGGCCCTAATTTCTCTTTCCAGTCATGGAATATGATAATTTTCTTATTTGCAAGAAATATCAATTGCTCAAGGCGGACACATAATCATTGGGGAGGAAAGGAGAAGCTACCTGCGTAATGTGCTTAACAGGCTAACCCATTTAGCCGCAGGCGCTGTTTGAAAATGAGAAAGTGCTGATGGTCAAAATCAATTTTCCCTGTGTCCAAATTACTCCCTGCCCGGCTTAGAATTTCACCTAAATGGCCAAACCTTAAAACACTGATACTAATTCTATCATATTAGAGCCTGGTCATATAGTTGAAGTTATTGCTAATGCTATTTTGTTGTATTTATTGATGTAGCGAGATGACTCGAAGGCCTGGGAGCACTGAGTTCTGTTCCTGCCTTCGTGTTTGTGTGCATGGATGCATATCAGTACAACTCAATGCATACAGTGAATATGCAGCTACCCCGCCGTGAGAAAGCTGAAGTCCACTCCAATATAGGTTCATATTTCTCATATAACATAATAAAAAACTATTTAAAGGTGGTATTTACCTTCCGCTGAAAGGTTCTTGGACCATTGCCTATAAACGACAGATAACCATCTTTATTTTCTGGCTTCCTTTGTTTCTTAGTAACTGCTTAGAAAAGAGTTTATTTGTATATGGTAATGACTTAATACGTTTCCTGGCATTATGTACTTATTACTGTAAACATGGACAAAAACTGCAGCACATTTCTACGAAACAATCCTAACATCCAAGAAGAAGTTCCACAGAATACTTATGAAGTAGACTTTACATTTCTAAAATAAGTCATTGTGAAATTGTTTTTAAAAGCACATAAGAGTTACTTAGAAAATGTTGCAGTATTAGGTCACCTCCAGGCCTAATTTTATGATTGTAGCATACGACCCCTTTTGGTCTCTGCTCAAGAAGTTGTGGATGTGAGGTCAGGATACCTTCAAGTCAGGGTGTGTGAGGCAACAACTTGCTGCCTCACTTGCTTGTCAAACCAGACGTTTGTCTTCCTATGGTTGTAAGCTACAGTTTAACCACTGATTGTGAGTCTTCAGCTTTGACTAGACAAGAGTAGATTGAGATTTTTTTAAGATATGCTTTTTTTGTTAGAGGATACAAAGACTTTTATATCTGTATAGTATGAAATTACAGATAGCAGCCAGTTAGCTTGGAATAAAGACTGGATGTGGAAAGCGTTAGTCTGGATCAGTCAAAATAAATAAATAAAACACTATTTCCAATAAGTCACCTGGTAAAACAATGTTTAAAGCCAGGGTAGATGATTCTCTCTGCTTCAGGTCTTTTTTTCTATACTAAAGACAAAAGCTTTGTATTTAGAATACAGTATGACAGAGGCATCAGTCTTCACTTACTTGGCAAGTAAGTGAATCAGAATAGTTTAAAAAAAATTCTGTTTTACTTATAACAATTGTACAGAAGGGAATATGGAACAAGGTACCAGACCTTAGTTGAAAATCAGTAGTGAGGGTAACAAAGTTTTTTCTTATATAGCTCTGATGTCATATATCTGTCTGTATTTAAACTGTCTGAATGACAACCTATCTGTTATTTCAATGGCCAGGCAGTCCAATAGATCTCTGCTTAATTTTTTTTTCAATTATGAATCCAGCTTGACAGTTGTTTCCAGGAAAATAGCGTTACATATTAACAGCTTCTCATGAACTCAATCTGACAGACCTCTTTTATTTACCTACTAAATAATTACTGGTCTTTCTTAGAAGGCTGAATAAACTGGGAAGCCTTTAGCAACTGTTGCTATTGCACTCACACTCAATTTCCAATATGATAATCATATGATAATGGTTCCAGGAAACTCCTTAGTAAATTACTTGTTAAAAAGAAACTTCTTTCTTGAAACCTAAAAACCATTGGGATTACTAATTCTGTCACTAATAGTGTGTGTTTGCGTGTGACTGAGTTTGAGTATTCATGTTCCTAATGTTAATTCTTATCTTAACATTTTTTATGCCTTCTAGCAATCTGTGGAAGAATAAAGGCTACAACTTCACCAATATATCTTTTAATATTTAAAGCTGCAGGAAAAAGGTTTGATGGATTTGATGTCACCTGTCGACAAACAATTATTCTGCTGACTTGCTCGAAAGGAGCTGGATTATTTCTTGAGTCTTGCTGGGACAAAACTGATGGACTTCTCCCAAAAGACATAAAAACAACTATGGTCAGGACTATAGATCTGTGGATTTGGGGTTAGGTTGGCTTGTGGCCGTGGGCCATCCACCTGGGCTAGCCACCGCATCATAAACAACAGCTGTGTGTCAGGTCTGCTGCTGTATCAACATCACCACAGTAGCCACTGGCTGCAGATGCACATACACATTATATCTATGAGACTTCCTGCTGGAGGACAGTCCACTAAACCCCAAGGCCACTGTCCAGGAAGTCAGGTACCCCACTTTGACACCAAGACAATAAGGGAAAACTACCAAGGAAGGAACTACTTTGTTCCAGCATGTGTTCCACTTATTTCACTTGCAGGTTTATCTTAATTAAAGGCCTTGAACGTTCCCGTCTCCTCTTCCACTTTCAGTCTCAGGGCTTGAGAAATCATATCTGTATCAGCCCTGATCTATCAGTTTGCCCCTGTCTGCTGCTCAGAAGGCAGGTCACACTAATAACCTTTGTCAGCTCTTTAGGCGTGAAGAAGGTATTTTGTAACCATTTGGGCAGAAACGGGCCGGCTTTCCCGATATTGACTCAAACACACAGAGGGGAGAAGGAGGGGAGGCGTGGAATAAAGTGACACTAATGGAACACTGATGACAAAACAAGGCGCGCACAGGGACCACTTTCTAGCGTTTTTAATTCTTAATGCCGTCGCCTCAGGTTTCAACATGTCTTGGATCGAGGCAGCTGCTTATGCCTGGACGGATCTGGCACGAGGATTAGGATTTCTTCGCGAGGAAATGGTCATGTGATTTACTGTTGCTGGAGAGGAGCTACAGGTGCCAGCGCATGAGGAGGGAGGGATAAGATGACCTAAAACTCGTCTCTTTGGAACCACACTACGCTCCTCACCCCGCTCCGGAATCAGCTCCATCGTGACTGGGCTGAGAGACCAGAGCGTCACCCTATACTTTGAAAACACACTTTGATGGCAATTAAATATTAATATGGGGAATCATAGCCTGAGAGCTGTATCCACATTACATGGAGCATGCAAATCGCTCCAATCAGTGAGCCAACTGAAATAGCATCTGGAGAGCTGTATAAATAAGACTATGGTTATGTTTAATATCATTAATATGGCCCAAACCAACAGCACAGGAAAACAATAATATAAAGTTGGGAAAATGGTTACTTAAATTATTATTATTTGGTTTTAATTTGCATGTGATGTGTAGTCGCTGTGAGCTTGTGTGACTGTTTCAGTGACCACCATTAACAATTAGGCATAAAAACGTGGTAATTGTATGACAAATGACCCATGTTGTTTTCGTCATCAGACTCAAATGCCACATTAAAAGCCTTTCAAATATCTGGGCTAAAAGGAGGAAGGGTGTGGAAATTTGCAAAATTCTCTCTCTCCTCATCTCTGCTCCACACAAACACAGTCATCTGCCTTTTCTCTTGGTTTTTCTCTCCACTTCATAATCAGGCCTGGTTTCCTCCCAGTAGGAAAACATCCCTCTTCCCTCCATGCCTGCATCTGTCAGCGATTCTGTGTGGGCCTGGACTCAACTCAGCCTTTGGCCAAAAATATCCCCCCAAGCCTCCTCTGAATGGGACAGGCCACACAGACCACAGGCGCACAGCCCTAAAAATACAGAGCAGCTCAGCCACAGCTCCCCTCATTCATTCATTAGCACTGAACAGACCCATGAGCTAACAGAGGCATAGAAACGCACGGTTTTACACACGATGTGATGTAACATCTCTCACAGTAGGTGTGGAAAAACAATGGTTGTCTGCTGAGCTTCAGACAATTTCAGCTCTCATCCACACCCAAGAAAAAGCTCTTATGCCAAAAGAGCACAACTTCAGGTAAGTGCCAGATAAATGCCTTCAGATTTCAGCCTGGAGACAAAAACTTCTTCTGGCTGTGAGTGAATATCCAGTGTCTGTGGTGGCGTGGGAGAAATTCATTAGAAGTCATAAAGCTGTCTCAGCAAAATGATTGATTGGCCTCCGGTTGGCTCTCACAGATAACCATCGTCTCGTCACATAGTGCCACCCATTATCTCTGCAATCTTATGATAGAGAGAGTGAGACAGAAGGTGAGAAACTGTGTGTTTAATTGTGGTGTCGGGCGGCTGCTTGATGTGTGGGCACCATTTTGTACACATTCCGTTCCTTGAACTTGCCAAGAGACGGGACAGGCCTGGGCCAAATCACATGATTTGTGTGTATGTGTGTGTACAGTATGGGTGCAAGAGTCTATTTGTGTGCCTGCATTTGCAAACACATGTATATGTTTTCATGCAGACTGACTTTCTATAGATGTGTTCAGTGTTTGTGTGTGTGTGTAGCAGGTAAAAAATATGCTGCATATTTGTGATTTTTAAGTATATGTGAGAGTCTGTGTGTGTGTTTATGTGTGTGTGTGTAAACAGCTGGCAAGCCTGCCTGTGGTACTGTGTACACAGAAGTTAAGGTATTCTGGCTGAGGTTACAAGGTGGGTGGGGGGGTATGCCTTGGCTGAATGAGGCATTTAGTGCTGACAGTTAAAAATACCCTGAGCAGGACTTGAAGTGCTGCTGCTGGAGCTAACGCTGGTCCACTGTAGCCATCCTATGCTGCTTTCCCCCATCGCCACCACCACCATATACACACACTCTTAAAATCAGCCGGTTATTTCAGGCCTGATCTGGGTTGCGGCCTAGCATGCTAAACCTGATGTAAGATAATGGTTAACCAGAAGTATGAGTGCAGGCCTGGGAGTCCTCCCACACATGAAGGCATGTGGGTTCTTTATTGGCATGGACCACGTTGTTTGATATTCAAAAGTAAACAAGGCCTTATCGGGCAGTGTGATGTTATCTACACTCAGCAATATTAGAAGCAGTGGATAGATTTATAGTCGCAAAGGCAAATTGTTAATGAAAAAACTGCACTCACATTTTACCCTCTAATGTCTGTGGAGCCCCAAAACTGTCAATTATAATCAAGGTTTGAAATAAACTATTCAATCCAAATAGAAAGGTTCATACTTTTCCTTTCTGACCTATGGAAAAAATATAACTCAATTAAAATGTCTTTCTTTCACTATACTAAACTTTTTTTTAATTTTATCTTTCACTACCTAATTTTATTTAGTTTTCTTGTTTTTGGGAATTATATTCCCAATTTTCCCACCACATTTAAGCTTATATAAAAATGAAATGGTGTTTCCGTATATGGAAACATATATATATATATATATATATATATATATATATATATATATATATATATATATATATATATATATATATATATATATATATATGTGTGTGTGTGTGTGTGTGTGTGTGTGTGTGTGTGTGTGTGTGTGTGTGTGTGTGTGTCAGTTTTAGGTGTTCATACCATAAATGTCTGGAAAAGTATTCCGAAGTTATAGTTACCTGGAGTTAAAGGAATATGCTGTTAGTTCCCATTGGCTCAGGCTCAGCTGCTTATACATTGGGACTCAAACAACAACTTAATTTCACTGATTCAATCTAACCATTAAATCATTTTAGTCAGAGGCAAATGGAGAGCTGTTTGCTGTTTATCAGGCTGAAAGGCTTCTTCTCACTCATTTAATGATAGCATTACAGTAATATAGGTGTTTACGATAGGTGTGGGGCTTATTTAGAGTTAATAAAACATTCTCTTGCCTATGTAATGAAGGATGCTGTTTGACATAAGTGCTTTTTGTTTGTTCTGTTTGGTCTCAAGTGTGAGGAGAGGACCATTAACTTGAGACAAACATTTTTACCAGTGGTTTGTGAAAGCCTTCTCTGAAATGTATGAGAGGAAAGGCGCAGATGGACGATGCCTGGAGCCCATCGTTGCTCAGCTCAAAGCAGCGAGGCACCGGGTGTAACGAGATTTAATTTGATTTAAAAGCTGAGGTGACATAATCATAAAAAGAAAAGATGTTTTCCATGAACTTCCCATTTTAATAACTTAGGTTAAAGCAAATTCAGATAAAACATTTTGGATGCTGCCACAAAAAGTGTCCTAAACATAGTTTTACAGTTAATATATAGGGGGTGTTCTGGATAAAGTTGGTGCAAGTATTTCAGCAAAAAACACTTTGAAAGGAATTTGAGACATGGCCAGGTATGATTGTCACTTAGTAGTCAAGATGAAAACATAGCATACAGTATGTGGAGCACCCGTAGAAAAAGGGCCCGAGTGTCTTTTCATTGGGGGCTGGTGGGTGGATGGGATGTAGTTGACAAAATATAAAACAGAATGTGTGTTTTTGTGTTAAATTTGATAATGTTCCCCTCGGGTTTCCAGGAGCCCACAGATTGGTCTGAGTGTGGAGCGCACGACAGAGCTTCAAAAAGCAGCTATTTAAGAGTCTCAGTTAACAGGACCTTCCAAACAGCCAAACCGCTTCAAACGTCAGCCAAACAAGATCCACATTGTTCAATGGCATGCCCAAAGTGGCCATAACCCAAGCACGGGCCCATAAACAACTCCTAATTGGTTTAATTATCATATAATTTTAAAAATATGTTTTAATATAAGATCTATCCTTTTATTTACCCAGAGCGGAGTGGAAATAAGACTTGGACCCAGTAACAAATTCAATATGTTCATTATGTAAACACCTTAAAAAGCTAGGAGAGCGAGGGAAGCAGATTGAACCAGTCATTGAGAGACTGAGTAAGAGTGGAGTTTTCACTTAAGTGCTGCACATATCCAAAATATTCAAAACTAAATGTTTAGTACTTTGAAAGATAACCCAAATACACTGATGGATCAGAGCAACAGCCAAACCTGCTTTTTTGTCGCTGTTTTTCTGAGAAAGCTTTCAGATGATGTACAGAGGAAACGTGACAAGTGTTTCCCAACAACAGAAAAAAAAAACTTTCTAACTGCAAGCTACAGAATGGTCCACACACAGTTTCACCCCTTTTTGATACTCTCTCTTTGTAGACACACAGAGAGGCACAGCATGTTTCAAACACCTCCCCAAAAATGTGACAATGCACTGTATCACAACACAGAACACAAGAGGAATCTTTAGCATGTTTACTCATAGACTGACACTACAATGAAAACATGCGGATAAGATGCCAAGACTCAACTCCTGGTCATGTCTGCTCCTGTCTAATAAGTTGGAAGCTGTCTTTATAATCAGAACACAGAAATACTACATAGGTTTGTAATGAATGCTGGAGGGAATTACATTACTGTAGACTGTTTTGAAATTAACTGAGAATTTGTATTTAGTTAATCATATATATATTATCATAACACCTTTAATCCCAAGATTACTGATGGTTACATGGTTGATCTTCTAAATTGTATTTTCAACAATCTCCTTTAGACACTGAAAGCAACAATGAATGTCTTCTATTAATGGGTAATCTCTACCAGTCTCAAACTTAGATTACTTTATTTGTCTGTGCCATAAGCCCTCTGTTATGGTTTCTTTACTTCGAAACACTTAGTCAAGAAGAAAAAAATAAATAAATACTGACATGCATGTTGTTAAAAGGAGATGCTGTTTTTCACTGCTGTGAACAGTTGTGCAAATCAAAGAATTTAGAATTTAGGGCTACTTAATGCTTTAGCAGCAAAACCCCTTAATGTATTGAAATGGGCAAAAAAATAAATGTTGTGGTTCCTCAATTACAGTTTTTATTTGTAAGATGAAGAAAGTTTCTTAATTTTCCATGTGTTTAAAATGAAGTCTAAGTAATATAAATGGAGGAAAAAATAAACTAATAACTATGTTGCACATGTCAAGCACCACTTAGAAAGAGAATATTTTAGTTACATCACTGTGTAACTGTATGGCCCTGTAACAAGGATGGCTAAGAGACGCCACTGAGCCTCCTCTGAGACCAAATGTTACCGTGCCAGATTTGTGGCCTCACAACAATTTTAGGCAGAGCCAGAATGAGGGATAAATTGCATTGAGTCATTGGATTCCTATTAGGGAAAATGTTTGTGGAATGATTGGCAGTGATACCAGAAGTACTTTTAAATGATCAGAGGAGATGAAGGAGGAAAAGCAATTGAGGTATACGGTCTGTTCCAAGACTACATCTGACTGTCAACCATGTTATCCTGTGATCAGGTCCTCCAGAATGGTGCACACTGCAAGCCACGCGTTCTAGTAGGAGAAGCAGAGTCAGCTAATAGCAGGAATCTGATAAGTGTTTAGATGATCAATTCAGCCATTCAACACATTCAGAATTTTTCTGCTTAAATGCTGAGGAAGCCAGGGCTGCTCTCTGTGTATGCACATGACTTGAGGATTAAAGCAGACTGTTTGCTTAAACCAGCAGTGTGATGTTCTGTTTATGAGGGATACTGGAATAGAGAACAAATGCAGCAACATACTTTGCAGCTACATTTTGGTAAATCCTCACATCCTCTCGTACTTTGTCTTGGGGGAACTCTGAAATGTGTGTTTCATTTGCAACTTTGACCTTGGGATCACGCGGTAATTCATTAAAACGAATTCACTCCTCATAGAAGTAAGAAAAGTGATGGAGAGACTAGGGACCAAGTGGGAGAAACTGAGAAATAAAGATAAATGGGACATGAGGAATAGAGAGAGTGAGAGAGAGAAACAGTGAGAATGAAAGAGTACTTCGACTGATGTGAGCCAAATGACAGGCGCTGGGACACGAATGTGAAAACTTAATGGGCCTGGCCTCTGAAGTGGGCCTCTCCAGTAAAATGAAAAGCCTGTGGAGCTGGCTCCTGTGATGGATGAAGCGTTGTGCTCCCTGGGCCCTGACAGATTCTGGGAAAGCGCTTGAGCCATGTCCGGTCCTGATAAAGAAATAAGAGGAGAGCCAGGGCCGCTCATCTCGCTCCTGAGGTGACAGAAAAGCTATGAGATGTGGTGGATTTCCCCAGTCATTACCTACAAAGCTGAAAAGCAATCAAGTAATTTGTTTTGCACCCTCCTGGTGTAGAATCAATAATTTTGTGCTTGGAGATATCAAGACTAAAAACAATAATGTGCCTGGATTTGATGGCAAAGGTGCTGCTTTTATAAGCCTCCGACCCCTTGAATGCGCACCAAACTATCAAAACAGAAACCTGGGACTGAGCCCATATCTCCCAGTTTAGGAGATGTCGCCAATCTAGTTTCTAATAGGTACCATCTCCTCTCTGAGTGACATCACTGGAGTCATGGCAGAGGTGATGGGGACCAGATGGTGAGGAGATGGTGACGAGCCACTCTTCGGCCTCTCTCCCCTTTACCTCTCATTCATGTGGTTTTCATTTGGGCCTGTGCTTATCTTATGTGTCAGATTGTTGGGGTTCATCTTTGTGCGCTGTTGCCATGAAAATGGTTTTTATTGACTCTGGTTTCCAATACAGTTGCCATAGACTAAAACAATGTGCATTCTCTTTACCTCACCCCACACATCCCTCTCAGTTACTATGATTGATCCTACAGGATCGGTTGCCATTTCATGCTGTAGATAGATGAATTTGGCCTAAAAAGATTATGCTCTGACTTTAGTAATGTGGCCTGTGGTGGCTGCTTCAATCAGCAGATGTTCCACCTTTATTTAATGCTATTCCTGTCTTCCCTTTCGTCACCATCTATCATTTCCCAAAAGCGACCAAACATAGCCCAAGCAGAAAACCTTGGTGTTGTGTGAAGGTCGAACATTTTCTGTCCCACACACTTGCACAAACAAACACACACACAAGAAATCCATTGATCCTACAGGCTGGTGTTCATTACAGATTCCTGTTAGGATCCATCCACCTCATTGATTTTACCATCTCCTCTGATTAGGCAATTGAGGGGAACACACCAGCATTTCAATAAGTCTGATCACGAAGACTTGCCCCGTAGGATAGGTGATAAAAAAAGAAGAAAATGTGTAAGAGTGAAAGGAACAAATGACACATTTATGGCTATTTGCTAAGCCCTGCTCTGCATTGATGTTATGTTGATTTAACACTGTAATCCTGCGTAAGCGCTGAAACAATAGGTTCTTGATTACAGACAGAAGTAGACAAAAGTAGGCTTCTCATTTGGAGCCCATCAATTTTCTGACAGAAATCATGTGTTGCCACAAGATTTTATCAGCTGTAAATATGCGGCAAGCTAATTCTCATAACGTTACCTCCGTGAGTTGATAATAAAAAGCCTGTGCAAGACCACTACAGCTGACTTTTTAATGTTTTCAGCTGACTTGTTTTAAAACAAGAATGTTAAAAATAATTATACACATGATAGGCTAAAGGACTGAGGCTAAAGATTAAATGTCGCAGGCAAAAAGTTAGCATCCCCACTCGCTGATGGACTGTATATGTCATTTAAAAGAAGCACTGTTCTTGTATTGTGTGCAATAGATTACTTCTTTTTCAACTAAGCTCTTTATTTTACTCGTTTTAAATTAAAAATATCCATGTAAAGATCCCCACTGCTGCTTCAATGCTTGGTTACTACTGCGCCCATTCCTGGTCCTCGATGACCCCTTCTCTGTTGTTTTCCAACAAACCCTGCACTGTACACACTGCTGATTACTTCGATCAGGTGCGGTCAGTCAATGGGAAGCTGGAAGATACGATCTTGGATGAGGGTGGAGTTGGGGAAGACAAAGTGAATTGATAACTCACAGCTTCAGGCTTCATCTGTGGGTATAGCAGAACTTATTGAGGACCAAGATTGAGAACCCCCTATGATTGGATACCATAAAAAGACAGTTTAATGTGAAAAATGACACCATCCTTAGAAACTTTAATAGTATTAACAATACTACAAAGTGTAGTGTGTGAATAGATTCACATGTGAATGTGAAGGGCTGCATGAACAAATGCAGGAACACAACAACATTCAGTGAAAAAGTTGGACAGACATGTACAAGCACACGTACCAGGTAGATTACTAGACAGGTCAATCAGATGATGCCATCTGTGTAAAAATCCTGAGTATTAAAAATTATTTTCTTGTACTACACTGTCTAATACATTCTGAACACACAGTTCCACATATGTTCCTTCAAGCTAATATCCGCATTGTATTTTTATTGTACACAGCACAAAAAAACAATGCAGCTCTAACAACAAAGCTTTGTGTTATTTTAAAGCCACAATACTTTTGTGCGATTTGTCTCGTGCTACTACTTGTGAGTGTCATTTACTTTTACATAACTGTCATAAATACCAGTCGTGCTTTGAGCCTTCATCATTGACAATGGTGCGCGTGCATTTGTTTACAATCTGAAGCTGTAATAGGCAAAGAAAATATGAGAAGCCAAA
Source organism: Channa argus (assembly GCF_033026475.1). Taxonomy (NCBI): domain Eukaryota; kingdom Metazoa; phylum Chordata; class Actinopteri; order Anabantiformes; family Channidae; genus Channa; species Channa argus. Next base: position 6,666,140 of record NC_090212.1, read on the forward strand.
GAGTGATGTCAATTGACATGGTACAGCAATATATTATAGTTATTTCACTGCATAGTTTTATTTACTGTCATACTGAAAACAAATACTAACACCATTTGTATCTGTAACCCTCTTGTACATCTTTGATTAGTTTCACAAAAAGCACAAATTTGATAGTGAGCTAAACAGCCAGCAACACAAGAGCATGCATTACCATTTCCAATGTCCTGTTATTGTGTTACTTGGAATTTTCTACATTTGTTAAACTTCTACACGTATGGATGACACAAAAGTAAATCTTCATTAAATCAACCACACATCAGGCAAACACGGCACAACAGCAAGCAGCTAATAGGTCACTTAGTGGTCCAACAGCAACATTGCCAGATTGGCATGTAAATGGTTAATGGTCTGCACTTATATAGCGCTTTTCTACCTTATTGGTACCCAAGGCTGCTTCTCATTTACCCATTAGCATTCACAATCACACACTCACTGTGTACTCACACACTGGGGGAGCTGCTATTCTCAAAGACACATCGACATGTGAGTGGAGGAGCGAGGGATCAAACCAGCGACCCTGGGATTGGTGGACCCTTGCACTACCTCCTGATCCACAACCACATGTGTCCGGCATCCTTTTATCTTTTTTGGCTAGAGATGTCATGATACCACTTTTTTCCCAGATTGAGTACAAGTACTTACATTTGAGTACTTACCACTACAGAGTAGCAATATGAGAGCTAAACATCAGTGCTTAATGTGAGTCGCTGGACAGCAAAATTCTCATCAGTTCACTGCAAATTTAAGCTGATGGGAAACACTGGTGGTCCAAATAGCTAGTAATTTAAAAACTGTACAGTTTCCACCAGCTGTCATAGATTTCTACTCTCTGTCAACCTGGAAGGAGCAAACAGCTGACGTCTAGTTCTGAGGTAGACAAACCCACAATGGTAGTGATCGACATGAAAAAAGAAGCAGCGACAATGTTTTCATGCCTACACTGACTTGAACTGAAGGATTTGTGGCATATACAAAGCAGTGGAATGCGTTCTGCTTAGTGATTTCAGGCCGGGAGGACAGAGAGCAGACACAAAGCCTGTCTTTGCCCACGACACAGATCACATGCAACGACCTGGAACTGCTTCTAAACACACAGTCCAGACCACAGAAGTGGATCCAGTCACAGAAACAGAGGAAGACTGTCCAGGCTTTCTTCCCTGTCTGTGTCAACAATGACACACCTCTGCTTCAGCCTTTACCCTCCCTCCTCCTGTCTTTACAGCACTGAAAGAAAGTGAAAGAGAAAAAACAGGCTCGTGTCACACTGTAAAGCCAAAATGCTTACAATCCAGACTGCTTTTATTCATGGTGCTCCACTGTCTTGTGCAGTTCTAAAGTCCAGCTTTGCTTGAGCTCTGTCTGTTTCTCTTTTTCTCTCTCTGGTCCCTCTTGCTTCTCTCTCTTCAGAGGGATAAAGCAGCAGTTGAAGAAGTAGCCCACCCTAGGGGTTGAAAGCTTGTATCCCATCCAACCCTGAAAGCTGTTTTCACTCAAAACATTGTCAGCGTGCCCAAACATGTCAAAGGAAGTTATTTGTAACAAGAGGGATAGGGAACTATCCTTTAGATCTGTCATCAGGCTCTGGAGGGGAAACTCACAGCTCACTGGCCACACACCTCCATGAGCCAATCAGAAGGCAGGAAAGAAAAATAAATAGGAGGTTCTGTCCCTCAATGGACAACTTACACCAGCGGTGTCATCATCCTGCTTATGCGTTGTGTGCAATGGTCACTATGTGCTCTCTATTTTTGCCATTTCCTGCCCTTTACGACCTCTTCCAAACACAGCAAAAGAATTGTCAATATTAATGTGGTAAAAATGATTTCAAATGAAAACCCAGAGCATTACATAATCAACTATATAGGCAAAGAACACTTATCTTGGAAACCTAAAGAACTTCAGTATTATCACATTGACACTTTAAAACCATTTTAGACATGGAGATAGAATTGTCAACAAATGCAATATACTATAAGCTACAGGAGATCTCAACACAACATATAAATGCATTATTATATTTGCTTAAAATGAGCAGAAAAGCCGGGCACTTTAGTCAACAACATCCGTTCCATGAGTCACTAAGCTATTAGTCAAACCAGCTCTGTGGGCGTAGAAACAAACTTTATTAAAAGATCATAGGCACACAGGCCGACAATAGGACAAGTCATTAATCAAAGGTGGAAAGGTTGCCATGGCATGCGTGGCATGGTGGGAGGCTTGGCTGGAAAAGAATTGTAGAAAATGACTCATATTTTTCCAGATTTGTTGGTGCAATTCCCTCAAATCTCCTCCTCCCTCATCAGGAATGTCACAGCAGTCAAGGAAAATGTCAGTCGCTGATTGTTGATCACTGACAAATAATTAACACACAGATTGATACAAACAAATGTAAGTGTTTTACTGTACAAATACCAGTTGACGAGCTCAAACATGCCATAATTAACACGCCACTCTGCATGCACGCAAACTCAATTCATGAGTATAATCATTCAGAAATCTAAAGGCACACATGCTTATTGCTCAATCACACACATATATACATATAAACTCCCCTATGGCAAGCTGTGCCCAATCAATTGTTGTAAGCATTATTCAACATGTGTGGCTAATTTGTCCTTGGCAATTTCCATCATGGGTGGGTGATGGTCTACAAAGATAGATAGAACTAAGCTGAGGCAGTCACATGGACAGGACCCGACCAAAGCGTTCCAGCCACAAACACACAGAATAAATGTCAGCACTTTGACCAATCTCCAGCCTTTCCTTCTGCTCCTATCAACACGCACTAGCATAATTAATATCGGCGTGGATAATTGGCGTGCTAGAGAAAGCGGCGGAGCAATGACTGAGGCTGGACGTAAGGCTAACATATATTGTGAGGGTTTGCCAGGTAGCAAATGCGAAACGTCTGATGTTGGACTGGAGTCATTTAACTAAATTACCCATTAAAATGTGCTGGAGCCTGTGGTTGGCAGAATATGAAGTGGATAGTTACTACCTCGTCCACATACATTTGTCACTGCAGGCAAAGAAGCTGACAAACCTAGATACATATGCATGAACACACACACACACACACACACACACACACACACACACACACACACACACACACACACACACACACACACACACAGAGGTTCTGCGGGTAGTTCTAACTGCACAGGGTGTTAGAGGGGCGCCACTGTGGTCAGACTGGGCTGTCTGGGAGCATAAAGTGGCCTTCTCTTGGTTCCCCACTTGCCTGGGTGGTCTGGTGTAGGTGTATGTTTGTGGATAGGGACGGAAATACCCATCATGCAAAGGTGAGATGAGTGAGTGTGTGTGGTGGCAAAGGGTAGTGGACAGCCTAGGCAGTGCCCACACATGAAGTGACTCAAGACCCACTGACCATCCCAATAAGCACGCACGCCTGTGCACACACGCATGCACTCACACTAAGTCCCGATCTATGTGGAACAAATATTTTGACAGAGACGGGTAGACGATGTCTCCTCTCTCTCTCCCTCTGGGTAACTACTGGTGTTAGGCTCAGCACAGGATGATCTTGGTCTGTCCAAACAGGACCTAAGAAACCTCAGCCACTTTTAGAGTCAATCAGCTCCCCATCAACCCAAACTCCGCCCCAACAACTCTGAAGGCAAACTCTAACACTGAACCATTAGACGGTGGAGTGAGGAGGACAGCAGATTCCTTGGGTTCCTTTGTGGCCAAAAGGAAAAAAAAGGAAACAGTTTCTCCTTCCAGTGAAATTTCAACAGGCAGATATACTGCATGTCTCCAGAAGTGTCGTTCTTTCTCTCTAGCTTGCTCACATAAGTGCCAGCCTATTTTGGTTTCCCAAAATATTTTCTAATGCTTGAAGGGCTGCTTTTATATTTTTGTCACACATGCTGGGTGAAAACGAGAGTGTCTGCTGAAAGCACCATCCACTGGCCAGAATCAAAGGTGTTGTGACCATGTCAAATGGTTCTCTTTTGAGAGAGATGGCCATCTCAGTACCCAGAGCCTTCAAAGGTATACGAATAATACGAATAAACGAATAATCTATATAAACATATCAACTTGTTATTGCTACTTATTCAGCAGACAGCCACATTATAATTATTATGAACTCATGTTTCTGTCCACCTGATGACTGCATAATTTTGGGTCTGTTTAGTATCCACCATGTCTCTAGCTCTATAGAAGCAAAATGTGTCTGGTTGGAAATTGTGGAAACAACACTGATAACAATGATCCTGAATACTGAATGCACTGAGAGAGATAGGTGATAATTCTCCCTGGTTGTGTACTATGAGTGAACCATACTATAACATAGTCCTCTGAACCCGCTGCTAATAAATGGTTTTGATTTTTATTCCATGTCTGCTAAAATGCGACAGACATCATATGGAAATTCCTCATGCTCACTGCTTTAAAACTCTGGACCACATGCTATGTTGTTTACATGCTATTTCTCTGCTTCCTCCATGCATGCAGGCAAAGTTAAGGAGGCGGCATTTATTATTGATCAAGCTATTTCCAAATGTCCTTACTGAGTAATAAACAGTTGTTCATAGACAGTCGGTGCATTAGTGTCAGCAGGAGCACCAGGCGGACAGCAGAGGCCTATCAGTCACCATCACTCCCAACGTGATGAGACTGATTATAGGTTATTATTAAGCTGTATTGATTACTGCCAGGGGGGCCTAAGTGTGCTAGGGAGAGATTGTTGAAGCGTATAGAGAGATACTTTTATTGCTCCCTGCATTGTGGTACTGTGATACACTTTGACAATAAAAAGTGTTCACAATCGTGCTTTGTTTAGCCTTACATTACAGAAACAGTTCTCTGTGTTGTCACTGGGTCTATTTCAGGGAAGTGATATTTATCATCAAATTCCATCAGTGGTTTTGAGCTTTCATTGTCATAGTAATTATGACCATCTGTGTCTTAAATAAATTTTTGAAGGGGTACCAATTTGCCAGATACCCGAGCCACCCCACACACACACCAATTTTGGGGGAAGAGAGAACAGCTTACAGACTTTGGAAGCTATGTGGCTAACCTACCCTATACCACTCTGTCCACACACACACACACACACACACACACACACACACAACCCTCTCCTCCAAACCAATCATTATACCCATCCTGGCCACAGCTTGAGAGTCCTCAGGTCCACAGAACATACTTAGTTGTGGTTGAAGAAGCACTTATATCCACTCAGCACTATTCCACTGCCTCCCCAAGACGATGTCTTTCTGGTGGAGGAGATCTTCTTTTACGAACTTCCTGTGATCATCCATCAGCCCGCTAAAAAGAAATGGGTGGATATGGTGGCCACATTCTCTAACCTCAAGAAGAGCCTAATGCAAGAAGCCTTTCTTGTTCAGCCCTTCAGCCACTGTTGCATAAGAAGTGATTACATAAATTATTAATGCTTTACTGGGTTTAATATTTAATGGTGGCGACATGTAATTTACACTTATACTCGAGAAATCACGGGGTACAGGCCAAAATAAACAAGTGTATTTATTCCAATGAGCAGTGAGGGTGTTACATGAATCCCATCTAGTGGACTCCAATTTCAATAATGACTTGCACTGTAAAGCAGCACCTGGAAGATGGATTTGTTTCATATTGGAAGAGTTTGGAAACAGCAGATTTCCAATGTATCAATGTCAACCAAATGGATTAAATAAAGAAGGAAAAGACTTCCGCTTTAGCAAAGTTGAAACTTGAAAGGGGGAATAAAATGATTCATACAGTAAGGCTTTTGATTATTTCTTACTGTATGTATGAGCTAATTTAATACCGCATTGCTCAAAGCAAAATAATGTAAATGTAAAATATAGAATATTAATGTAAAATACAAAATAATAATTAGTAGCACATGGCACAGCACCGAAATAAAGAACTTGTGGCTCTAGACGAGAGTCTCCTCATCCTCTAGTCCAACATCTGTACATCTACAATGTACCCTCGACCGCCCCTTCAATAATGCCAACTCTTTTTTAATCTGCATCCATCCATACAGAGGTTTGATTTATCTGGACCAAAGAAAAACTGCTACCTCTCATGAAGAACGGCAGCCAGTGAGGCTTCAGGACACTGCAACCCTTTTTTGATTAAACTTTCCTTGTTTGCAAGCAATTCAGCTGGACTTGGCCTGTGGCAGTAACCAAGGATATAAATGGGGTGCTAAAGTTTAAGTTAACGCTTTTTAAGGCTACACATGATGTGAACATATGTTGTGAATTTGGGGGAGCTACATTCCGCCGTGAGAGCAGCAGAGTGACCTCTGACATGTGTAACACCTCCTAATTTGTCCTGAGGAGAAGTTAACGAGGCCTGCTGGGGAGAAGCTCATTAAAGTATAGGATAATGGAAACCTTTCTGACAGTGACATTGAGCCTATGTGTATATATGATAAATCTGTGGAGTTAAGAGAGGGTGTTTTGTAATTATTAGGTTTCAATTCTTTTAAAATGGTGGCTGAATGCATCAACAAAATGTAATTCTGACACAAGCCAAAAAAAAAAATAGTAAAGTAATATGAATAACCCAAAAGAGTCAGAAAAAAGTAATATTTATTGCTGGGTTATGGTAAATTATATTCTACTTTTCTATTGATCTAATACACTTCCGTTTCACTTCTGACAGGTTGCATTTTGTAAAAAAAAAAAAAAAAATTAATATTGTCTCAATTGGTATTCCATCATGCTTAGGGAATGACTCCTTCAAATTTGTGACCAAGAAAATAGTAGAATCTGGGCTGAATCTGGACATGCATGCTTACCTGGTTGGTTGGTGACCAAATGTAAGAAGAAAGGTGTCAGATAAGAAGTCGAATAACACAAAGCAGAATTTACTACTAGAAACTCACATGTTCAACCAGAGCTCCTGTGATCATATGAGTTTTCCTTAATTTCACCTCCCATGCACCCAAAGAAGTGAAACCACACCATATGCTTCCAGGCCAGTGTGCTTACCACTGATAAACATTCCTCAGACTGTGGTGGAAACAGATTTTTTTAAAGCTGCTGTGTGTGCCTTTGTCAGCCAGGAGCCCTTGACTACGACCGAGGAGGAATGCACGTAAAGACCTGCGGCTCTGAAGGGCCCCTTTTAGCTGCTACACCACTGGAGGGCACTGCTCTGTCTGCCACTATACAGAGTGCTCTTTGTTGGAAAAGGCTGTTGCCACAGACACAGGGCATCAAGAAGATTAACAGGGATGAAGTGAGGGCATATTAAGTATTTGCCACATTTTGCATCATGTAATATGTAAGGCTCTCTAAACACTTGGGAAATAAGGCTTTGGTGTTACTCACAGTATAATCGTCCAGTGTTTGAGTGTTTACTGCTTTATTCCAATGCGTTTAATTCTAATCCTCCTTATATTTTTTAATATAGTGATATAGTGATATATAGTGTATGTACTGAACACTGGTCAAACCAAAAACAATGAAATGAATCCATTACCAGTGTTAAAGGAAGAGGCTGTTTTTGTGGTGTAAAATACTCTGCATCACAGACATGAAAAACAACACAAAACACACAAATGCCACACAGCATGAAGCCCTCTCTACCACAAAGCTCGCAGCCATGTTTTTCTATTTCCTATTTTTTCTCCTTCTCTACAAACTGCAGGAGGGTTGCCTACATTGGAATGCTACCGGGTTTAAGTTGTTTTAAACGAAACAGTTTGGCCTCAACACCTCCGCCCCCTCGAGCCACAATGTCACAAACACTTACATCCTTGATGGAGGAAAAAAAAGCACAGTGTGCAACGGTGGTTGGCAACAATAAAGTGAGAAAAAAAATAGAAGCAGCTGCACAGCCAGAGCAGATATGCTGACTCAGGTTTTGGACTGCCAGTGTTTATGTTACAAGTGCTACTGCAGGATCGGCCTTGTTTGCTGGAAAAGGAATTGTTGAGTGTGTTAGACCAAAGAAAACCGGTGGTCAATAATTACAGAAAATGACAGGACGGATTTTTAAATAAAGTCTTTGAAATGTGAATAATATAGGTGGAAAGGCAATGGTGATAATTGGACAAGAGCTGGCATACAGGGTGATGAACAAAATGATGAAAAACGGGGAAACAAGACCAGAGAACAAGTTGGAAAAACCAAAAGAGATACAGTAGTATGCTGCACGACTGATAGCCCTTAATCAGTAGATATGATACGATAATGAAGCTCCCAACCACCGGCAGCTCTGAATGCCTGGCTATATGCAGTGCTGGAACTGACGCCTGCAGAAGCTCTGGCTTTATTGGAGGTGGGCAGACGTTCAACTTTTTCTTTGACGCTCCACCCCGCAAGCCACTTTTATGGGCCTGTTTACTAGCTTGGGCTTCCAGAGATCTTTATCCAGTTTGCCTTTGATTTGCCAGAGCTCTCATCCCACATCCCATATGCAGCGGCAGAGACACGGGCCTTTCAAGACGCACAAATAGAAATCTGGGAGTCATTTCACAGTTAGAACTTTTTTTTGTCCCCCCCCTCTTCAACCCCTTCATTTTATTCCTTCACCCCCCTGAATTCTCCACATCTCCAGATATAATTACGGAGGCTCTTTGCAGATGTTCCCCCTCTTCTCTTCTACCCGTCTTCCAGATTTCAGCATGTGACTAGAAATGTAAATTTGCACCAACAGATGGGACATTAACACTGGACTGTAGCCACACTGTTAGCAAAACATGTTACTGTCTGATAAACTCCAAAGAAACTGTTAATAATAAATGGAAATGGCAAGAAAGCAACTACAGCAAAATGTTAATTTAATTTATCTGCTATGACAACAGCTGTATTACAAAGGCTTCAGCAAACACAATGCAGCTGGAGTAGCTGCTGGTGCTTCTACTGTACAATGTAGGTGGTCATGATCATACTGTGCTCCGCACAGGATACTAAACAAAGTGAGTAGACACTTCTTGATAATTATGTATTAATTAGAGGTCTGCTTTTAAATACTTTAAAGGGAGAGAATGTCAACAAAGAGCAGCTAGAAACCACTTCCATCAATCCAGACCAAACAACAACAATAAAAAAGACCCATAACTAACCAGAGAAAAAATATCAAATAAGAAAATTACAGGGTTCATAAAGTCAATATACACACTGCATATAGCTCTGCTTCAAGGATGACCATTGGATGGAGTACAGTTGCACTGCGTTGACAGAAAAACATGCAAGTTGTAACATTTACCCATTGTTAACCCCAACCTCTGTGAACCAGACCAAGCGCAGTTCCTACCATGTGAGGAGAAACCAGACCTGACGAGACAAGACCAGAACAGCCAGCCATGAATGGCTCCAACTACCCCTGTCGCATGACCAAGGCCAACAGGAAGTTTCAGAACAGGAGAAATAACACAGCATTCGACAGGTTTAGGACAAAAGTAGAGGCTCTGCACAGCTAGTGCACAGCCTTCCTCTCCTATTCCCACTCTCATTTCATTTGCCATTCATCAAACTGCCAGAAACAGCTGCTACATCCCAGGTAGTCAAACAGGCAATCCTCAGGTGTGCCTACTCAGCAACTTGGTGACAGCAAACCTAAAAGTTGCCAGTTTTACCTTCATAACACAGAAACTAGAAATAGATGTTGCCAGCTGTGAGTGGGAAGCAAGGGAGTGTGTCTGGGCAAAAAAACCTCTCAGAGGAGTAATTCATGAACTGCTGCAGTCTGACTGAGAGGTGTGATTTGGCTTGAAGCGGGTGAAGAGTTCTGCATGGTAGACACGGGCAGGAAGCTCTAACTGTGGAAGAAAGGGTCAACAAGTCTATATAACGGTTTCTGAGAGAGAAAAGTTCAACTGAAACATGGAGCCCCTCGCTCGTAATCCTCCTGTGGTTTCCTTCCTCAGCTCCTCGGCCTTCAAACCCCCATGCAGACAGCTTCCCTTTTACCCTAGCCCTCTAAAACTGTCCTCTCCCCCCTTTCTCCTCCACCAACCTATTTTTCTTTCTTTTTCTTTTGTGGTATTAAAATGATGATGCTTATTCGGGTATGGCTGTGGCCCTGGCTCTGCTCCTTGGGAGGAGATGTGGTTTCTCCAGCTGCTGTGAATCCTGCAGTGAAGGCCTGCACATGAAGCCATGCTTAATTTGCGTAGTTGAGGCCACAATACATCCCCAACTCCTCTATCCTGTAACATCTGTCTCTCTATATTTTGTGTCCCTCCATCCTCTCTACTGGATGCACTATCAGCCTGTGGTTTGCCTATTACTGTATTAGCCTGAATATAAACAATATTTTTACTGCATATGACATTTGAATAGATCAATACTGTATTATAAACTCCAAAAAACTCCTCCTACCATTAACTCTAAAACTCACTAATCAACATGTCATGTCTTGTTTGATTAATCTGTACAAAAACCAAAGGATAAAAACAGTTTTCCATTTTACCGGAGGATATTTACTGGATAAAACAGCTACACTTTAAAAGAAACTTAGACATACAAAACAAATTTACATTATGAATTTACTGCAATATTTCATGCTTCAGCTTTACAAGACAAAAGACACAGATGAGAACTATCTGATCTTTGGCCAAAACACAGGGGCATCCTATCCCAACAGGATTAGTCTGAGGTTGTTTTATATTCATCCAACACAGTGATTTAACTTTACATTTTTTGATTGTCAAAGTAAAGGCTTTGCACATGTCAAACTAACAGTATAATTTAACTAAATGAGACTACGAATGCCAAGAGACCAAGCACAGCCTATTAGTGAGGAAAAACTGCAGAAAAATGGAGCCCTTTCATATGAGCTGAGACACTGCCATGTCCACATTTAAGTCCCATTTACATCTTGTGAGCTAAGCACCGTCCACTGTGCTGATCAAAACATTACATAAGACTGGTGTGGTAGGTTAGGAAGTCTGGCTGGGATCCAGTGGTTTTCTAGAGGCCCTGGCTTCTCTCTGTACATTAGCCAGGATATTAAAGGAAATGCAGGCCGCCACAGGCTCCACTGCTGTGGTTTGCCATCAGCCAGAGCAAATCTGTGTGTTCCAGTGGCACACTCTCTGCCCAGTCTTGACATGAGGACTGTGTGTGTGTGCGTTGCGGGGAGAGCTGGGGAGTCGGTAGGACAACTGCATGACCACTGTGTTCCGTTCTGTGTGGCCTGTCAGCAGCCAGTCACTATAGTAATACTCAACCACTGCACATAATAGTCATGGAAACAAAGAGGCAGGCAGATGTAAAGGACCCCGCACACACACACACACACACACACACACACACGGTGTCATGAACAGACATTCCACGTGGGCCCCTGTGTGTTCACGGACCATTAGCAAAGCTGCAGTGTGGGCTAATCGGCTGCGGCAGTGTTTTGCCTAGGACTGGCTGGGTGGGACAGGTAACATTCAATTAAATAAGGAGACAGCAGTGTTGCATTACTAAGCAAACACATGACACATCCTGCAGAAGGACAGACAGTGAGTGGCAATATGGAGAAACAACCTCTTAACCCTTCCCACCTCATCACAACCCTGGTTTATTTCACTTGGTGCCACCCGGTGTGTGTTGGCATGTGATGTGGACATTCACATGCATGACTCAATGTGTGTGTATTCATATACATTTAATAGCTGAGTATGTTGGCTAAGTGTGAACAGTGTATGTGTCTGCTGGGGATTGTCTCTTAATATAGTTAAGCTGTGAAAAACCCCAATGTCTTTGGCGAGGTCTCACACACACTTTTTCTCCTTCCTCTCTTTCACCAGAACCATTTATCAGAGAAGAACAGGGGCAGCTTGCGTGTCGTAAGCCTCTTTGGAGCCACAAACAAATCAAGCAGGCCTCTCCATCAAATGAACTCCCCACTCGACTGGCGGTAACATAAAGGTTTACTCACTTGCTGTGTAAGAGCATGTTTCAGTGGGAATGGCTTCTGATTGAATACAACCATGCAGAGCATTGCAGGGGAAGAAAAATGACTAAGACTCATGTGGTGGGAGTGTGCGGTGGGGTGTGATTGTCAAACTTTTTTTTACTTCTGTCAAAGTATTCAGAGGTTATAAAACTAAAGGTCATTCCTTCATTTGAATGTAGGTGGGAATCCTGCCAGGTTAAGCTGCAAGTCAGGTACATCCTGACACTAATTATCACATTCTTCTTCATTAAAGCTGCAAGATTTTCATACAGTATAAAATTGTAATATTGATGCGCAGTTGGTGGCCAGCCTAAATATTCTAAGTCATCCCATTTGCATTATGAATGAGTTCCCCACCTGCACATAGCATAGTGTTGAACCATACTATGCTATTAAGCTTACTAACTAAGAAAAAAAAAAAGAAAAAAAAAAGAAGAAGCAAATATTGGCAAATATTTCAACATAAACATTCAGAGCGTGTCTTCACAGGAAATATGTTGAATACAGAGTTTTATACCATGAGTCATCATTACTGCGTTTGCAGGAATATGTCTATGCTAAGTCAGACAGACTCAAACACAGACGCCACCATGGTGACACAACAATAATACAGACAGCACGCACCGTAGTGCTGGGACAAAAGAAGAACTCAGACAGAAGTGTGGCACGCTTTCATACGTATTAGTTTTTATTACAAAATAAATTGTAATTGTATTGTAAATTGAAGAATAGGCAAAAACAAAACTGCACGAGACAACATGTTTTTGTCATTAAAATGAATCTTTTTCACACTACTAATTTCATTCATTATTAATTGCTCACATATAGTGGGGAGTCTTGGACTTTACCAGAGTGGTCAGATAAGTTTTCCTATTAGACTAGAGAACAACTAATAAATAACACCACCCTTCAGCCTACCCTGTTGCCCACCCTGACCAACCCACTAACTGCAGCTAACAGGAGCAGTCTTTGTTGTGCCCTCTCCCTCCAACAGCATGATCATTGCTGACCATAACCACAAGGGCTACAAGGAGGGACCATGCACAATCTGGGGATCCACAGCCACGACAAAGACTCAGGTCAGGGCAAATATGCAAACAGACGGAGCACAAGGTTGAGCCTTCTGTTCTTTGGTGGAGCTACAGCTGGAAAAGTCATTCTGAAAAATTGACCTTCACCTTTGGACCAGACCATGGCTTTGGAAGATGGAGAGGGGGCAATGCCCTGCCCTGACTCCTGTGACTCTATTGGTAATGGCATTGATTACTGCTCCTGGACTGGATTTGTGAGTGTATGTGTATATATTAGCATAGGCATGACTTATGGGGATGAGATTGATGTTGTACTGCTCTGTTGAGTATTTTGAATGATTCATGGCAATGACAAACCCCCGCTATCTGTAGGTCTCTGCACCCTCTCAGCTCCATCTAATACATCTCCCTTGTGGAAGACAAAGGGGCTTTTAGGGCCCTGATGAGGATTTAGTCAGAGTCACAGGGTGATGAGCTCCCTATCTCATCTCAATTACTGCTGTCATTAAGGCAGAATGGAGTGGAGGCAACCCAGTCTGACACAGTACACATGTATGGAGATGCTCTGGCTGAAATGTAAAGGAGGAGGCAATGTGTATGTTTTCAATTGAACAAATTGAGAAAAAATAAAAAAACTTTTTCAAAGTTATATATTTGTTAGCTGTCATAGGCACATAAATTGTAGAAAATAAAAATTAATTATGAACTAGTATACAGGACTAAAGTCTGACGGTAAAGGCCCAAAATTCCTTGCTGCTGAAGTTCATTAACACACGAGGGCATGACTATAAAACAACAATCTATATGTGTTTGTCTAAAGGACAGGCTGTAATTTGAAATGAAGTGTACACTCATCCATAGTGGGCATGGTCTCCCAGGGCCAGTAGTCAACATTAGAGAGGACTGCAACTCACACTGTCCATCAATATTTAAGGACTCATTGGGACTCTTCCATTTGACATCCCAAAGGGGAGGACGCAGGCCTCTATATCCTCTCTCCTGCCTTATTGTATTTTTTCCTAATGCTGACCTGTGTCACCTTCTAGCACATCCATATTTTCCCTCTCTCCTTTGCAAACCTCTCTTCTTTTTTTCCTTATTCTCATCTCTTGTGTTTGCCTTCTGTATCTTTTTTCTCTTTGGTTCCTCAAAGCTCAGGAGCCACTGAAGCAGATAAAGGGTTGTGCACTTGTCTTTTCCCCTCTCCCACTTCCCTGCCTTAGCCAGCAGGCTGCCAGTGCATGAAGGAGATTGAGATGCGGCTGACAATGCGGCAGCTGGTTCTTCTTTGGCTCTAATCACTCCCAGAAAGCCGACCATGGTTTGATTTGGTTTTTTACAGCCCAGCCTTATTTTTCACATCAGCGACATGAATGCCCCCCGCTCCCCCCCACCCCCCTTACACTTTTGATCAAATTTGCACCATATGCCTTTGAAGAGAGATGAACCGACTGGCAGGCGTGCTTCTATTTAACTCCCCTTCCCGGTACAAGTGGTTTGATCAGGCCCCAGCCCTGATGGGGGCAGGCTCTTCAATCCAGAGACAGTATTATATTCCCAAAATTGCCTGACTGGAGATAATGAAGGGCTATGATTTTTGGAGCAACACTTGAATCCAGAAAGATGTGGAGACAGAGACTTGACTAAGGACGTGCTCACTAGACCAAATCAGCTTCCAGAGGTAGATACAGACAGATATGGTCAAAGAAAGGCCAAATACATCTAATTAACTATAGCAAGATGTCTGTTTTCTCCACTTTCCAATGCTTTCGCACTGCTGTAGCTACCAGGATTAAAAGAGTTTTATTTCGCCTTGAATTACCACTATGCGCACAATGCAGTGTAATCCATATTGAAAGACTTCTGGGAAGAGTTTGGGCAAATGGGGAAAGGAAAGGAAGGAGGGAGGATGGTGGGCTGATTGCTGAAATGAATGCCGTGTTGCACCCATATCTTTGTCCCAATTAAATCCTTCCCTCCTTCAAAAGCCAATCAATGCCCTTATCAACTGTCTCATCAGGCTGACTGGCCAAATTAGCCTCTGGCAATTCATAGAGTGACGCATAGTTTGTGTAATCAGGGTGAAATCAACATCTGAGAAACAAGAGTATCTACTGGAAAAACTGAGAGTACAGGAGTTAAGTAGAGAAATGACCAGTGACAGAAACAGATGAAGACGATGATAAAGATCAGAGTCGACTAATCACAACCTTAGAGTACACACAGGTAATGAAAGATGCCTTATATCCTTAAGACCCTTTACATTGGCAAGTGGCATCATACCTTCACTTTCTGTTGTACAAAAACTGTACGACAGAAGCAATGATTCAAATACCAAAGGGGGGATCCATTGGCATTTTACTAACTCTAGTGTCTGAATAGTCTTCTCCACACCAGATGAGCTCAGACTGGAACACACACGCAGACACCGTCTCGGTACTAACTACAAAATACATGCACACATCTCAAAGACATAACAATGATTCATTAAATCAGCAAAAATATATTTATTTAATGCAGTATTATGTATTATGTGACTATTATGAGTATTGCGTGAGTGAGTTTTATTTCACCCATCATGACATTTATGCCAATTCTGAAAGAGCTGAGAAGGTCAACTGTTTTGTCCTCCTCCTCCTTCTCCTTGTCAGTGGCACCCAGGATCTGGTTCTGCTTCTCCACTGGCTGTCACAAAGGTTTCCAAACAGCTGTGGAGGTTTTAACGGCTGGAAAACAATAGCTTGTGTTTTTGCTTCAGCTCACAGGCAAAAGTGTCTTTTGGCTCGAGTCTTTGCCTTAGTAGTAAGCCGAGAGTTAAGGGCCTTAAGGGACAATACGTATTTAATTACTCAGTTGACAGCAACAATAAGCTGATCAAGAGAATAAATACTTCTGTATTCATACTGGCGAGGAGTGATGGCACAGCACCAGCTGGTTCAGGGTGTACAGTAGGGATTATGTAGTGTAAAAGTGATTGCCCTGAGATGCACACATCCATGGTTAAAGAATGTGCCCCATCCTGCCATGTGGAAGTGTAGTTAAACATCAGCTAACATGCTATCTGGCTGTTCCAACTACAGCGGGGCTGGGAATCATTAATGAACAGTGCAAAGACATACTGTAACAGATGAGTTTGTGTATGCATGTGTATGTGTGCGCACAGAAACCATCTTCAACATGCTGCATGCAGCACGCCTATCAGCAAGCCATCACTATTGATTTATTAATGCTAGAGAATGCTGCTGCGCTAATTGAATTGAGATCCAGGAAGTCAGTTAATGTAGCTGACAGCAATACAGGAATTTAATCTCCCCAGTGCACAGAATTATGACTCTTCCCTATCTGCGCTGTCAGTGGGATAAACATTAAATCAATCTTTTCTACAATGGGCCCCACTCAGAGCTTGTGCCGGATGGATCGCAACACCCTCTCTCTCTGTCTTAAACCATCGACAATCGACTACTCAAGCTGTTCAATCGGTTCATTGTCTTTTCACTTCAAAGATAAATCAAAGTTCTGGAAGAGGCCAAAGCCCAAGGCAGATGTAGTATTGAAACCCCATAATCATAAAACCTGTCATTACAAAAAGACAATACACTCACTACAGCCAAATCACTTGTAACCCAATAGTTTATAGCCACCTACAATGTCCAACTCAGGGCAATCACTCTTATGCTACACACTTTAAAATCCACTTCCTGAAGCTCAGCCCAGTCCAGCTGGTGCTGTGCCATCACTCCCCAATAGTGTGTGCCCTTGAAAGAGTCAGCATTTCTGAGGATAAGACCACCACCACTACAACAACCGCTACAACGTCTTAGAATATCAGAGCTGCCACTGCAGAAAGGCTCCAACACAAAGTCATTAATATAGCCCTGGATTAATATATATGTGTTTGTACAGCTGCTATTTAGCTGCTCTGTGAAGGTAAAGGAAAGCCATATAGTCAGGTCTCTGACAGTGCTGTGGTGCAGACTGTCCAGAAGAGCTAAAGCACAGACGTCGGCAGGCAAGCCAGGCAGGGGCCCGGGGCCAAACCACTACAGTGTACTCAAAGGCACCACCACCCAGCCAGCCAAGGTGTGTGGGCTTGCTGGCTAGGACTAGATGACCCTGGACAGACAGCGTGTAGATGTGTACACACTGGACAAGTTGTGCGTGTGAACAAGAGCTGACAAAAGGCACTGAAGCAAGTCAGCCACACTGATCATATAGTACATTACAAAAATTCATGACCCAGAGAGGACACAGACTTCCCAATGAGAAGGTGCAATAAAGCGGAGATAAACATTGAAAAGATGAGGAAGAATATATTATAAATTTGTAATATAGACTATGGCCAGGCAAGGATAGAAAAGAAAAACATTTTTTTTGCTCTTTCTGTTTCTCTTCTCAGTGGTTAATGGATACATGAGTTATATACAGAACTTATTTTAGTCCCTTTAATCATGACTTTTTATCGCATGTGCTGCCAAGACCTTCCACCAGTTACTGGTCGTGCCTGCCAAGAGAAATGAATGAAAATGTAGAGAAACCAAATATTGTGGGGCTCGGAAATAAAACCCCTTTTTTTTTCTTCCCTTTTGAAGACCCAAGTTATAAAAGAAACACCTAACTGGGTCCAGGTATTGTGTGTGAGTAAGAGAAGAGGAAAACACTTAGACTGGGTTTAGTGATATAATAAGATTTTTTTTCAGGTTAAAATTACATGGTTTGTGCAACATAAGATCATTTTATCTATGTAAAGACAAAAAGAGGGGCAGCATAAGCACTTATATATATATTTTTTTGGGCTTGAGAAGAAAAAAGATAACATTATTAATCATTGTCTGACATCTCTTGATCTGCCAGAGAATAAAATGCAAAAGTTGCTTTTGTTCTAGATACAACAGATACAAATCAAAGAGGAGTTATCAAAAACATGGTTTAACGTTCCAATGAGTGGGAAAATGCAGTTAACATAACTGGTTATCAAATGTTTTGCAATAATTAGAGGTGTCGGCCATTATCCTGGTTTGCCCTTAATGGATGGAAAGCCTGCCGAGTGGATGAGTGTATCTGGTCAGGTCTGATCTGTAGCCAGCTGCATTAGATGGGGTCAGGGCTGCGGCCACTGGAGCTCTCAGGCCTCGCGAGTAGTACTTAGTGTTTAGGGGGAGTGGAGGACCTTCCTGCCCACAACGTCCTACCCTGTGCCCCCTGGAAAACCACAGCTGACCACCAGGGCACTGAGAAATGAAACCGAGAAAACCACGGGCCAGGCGAGAACAGCACAGCAGCCGACACTGAGGCGGAAAGAACAAAGAGTCGTGCCTTTTGGCAGCTTGGTGGTTGGCGCTGATGGAGGTATTAAGATATTAATTGCTTTTTGACATGATTTTGTTAAGGGAGGAGGGCATGCCTGCGGCTTCTCACACAGCGGCCAGTATAATGGTGGACAAGCCTGACAGGGCAGAAAGGGTTTGGCTTGGGCCTCCGTGCTGGAAGGGAGAAACTGAACAAGACTGACCTGTTTTCATACACTGTGCTGTACAAATATGGTTATGAAAATAATTTCAAAGAGTTATGATAACAACATGTTAAATTAGCAGTTTCATACAGCTTTCATAGTTACAATTTATAAAATAATTGCAGAAATGAAAGGGCAACAGAGAAGGGAAAGTGCAGGTGAAAAGGGGATGTGGGCCACTCATTAAAGGAGTAGTTCAGTATTTTGGAAAATACACTTTCTTGCCTTAGAAGATCATGTAATTGTTTCACGTCTGCAGCTCAGCAACTTAGCTTAGCACAAAGCCTGGAAACAGGGAGAAACAGCTAGCCCGGCCCTGTCCAAAGGTAGAAATCTCTTAGTTTTGTGACCTATTCTCCTTAAAGTTATTCCATTAAAATCAAAAAACTATTCCATTAACTTCTGACCATTGAGCTAACGGACCACTTTATGCTTGTCTTATTTTGAACAATGTCAGAGGAGCACATTATCTGGTTACTCAAAGGTAAAGAAAAGGCTCTTCAAGTCCCAAAGAGCAGACAGTTACAGAAGACTAAATGGATCCTTAGTAGACTAGGTTAACCCCACTGAGGTGATCAGTGCGTCAGCTGGGGGTGCAGCCTACGTACACGCCAGCAGACATAAACAGCAGCGCAGCAGCCCTGACGCAAGGCCACAGGCTCACACACACTCAGAGAAAGGCTAAGGTTGCACTGGGAGAAGTGAATCACCAAGCCTGGTGATTCAGGACACACAACCTATACTTATGGGCTGCTGTGTTCATGAAACTGTACTCCGGTGTATGAGTGTGTGGGAGTGGCGTATGCGGATGCATATGTGTATACAGTGCAGGCAGCTGCCAGGGGATGGGCAGGGAGCATTACCATCAGCATCTCAGTGGATCAAGGAGAAGCCCCCAGTAATCCTGGCCTCTCTCCAGGCTCCCACACACTGCAATTAGGATTAATCTTCTCCTCCTCCTTCCAAGCAGCAGAACAAGGGAGAACTCTGGTGTGTGTGCATGTGTTTATGCGTGTCCATATGGGTGTGTGGTGTGGCTATGGGGGGCAATTAGCCAACTTTGTGCTTGGGGTGGAGATTCCCCCCTAAAACCGCTAGACGACCACTAGGCTGTGAGACTTATGGATGGCGCACACACACTCACAATACACACACATGCACTTGAAATATGGAGGGAGGGTAAATCAAGCAAAGTGGTGGAGATATAAACAACTGTTTGACCAATGGCCACATAATTGATTGTAAAGCAAGTAGAGTTCTCACTATGTGAGTTTTCTCCATGGTATTCCACCACCACTGTCCCTGTGTGCTTTCCCACAATAGTTCAAGTTAAACAGTTTTGGAAACAATTCATCACTCTTTTTTGAATGTACTAAAAATGCTCAGTAACAGTGGGATGCAGGCCAGAGTGCAGGGTGCGAAAACTGATGTCAGTGTGTCTCTGAAGGTTTAATATGGCTTTCACTTGGTTTGACAGATTACCAGCAAACAGCGAAGGTGCTGCTGCTGAGTGCAGATTAAACATCTGCAGGGCATACACAACCCACAGGGTCACTGTGCAGAGGCTTAGCGCTGAGAGAAAATATATGCAGGTGTATTTGAGGCTGGCTTAGCTATGGGAATTCCTGAGTGTACAACAGATCCACTTTTTTTTGTTTATCTCACTGACTTTGACAATTATCTTATCCCTCTATTACAAAAACATTATTTTTCATTAGTGCTGTGAGAAAAAATTACCAAAATAAGACCCATATGACCATTTTCTGATCTACCAGCATTATGGTTAAGGTAACAACAAACAACTTGGTTTTTCAGTAATCCAACTTTTTAGTTTTTTCACTTCCATAAATATAGGGCACTCAGAGAAGACAGATTAAAAAAAAAAAAAGAACAGTCTAAATTAAGATATCCTGACTGCAATTACTGTTTACCTCTCCCACCCGGGCTTCAGATGACATCACCAAACTGTTTTCATAGGCTTAGCAGTATTTTTGATGAGTAAACTAAACCTTAATGTAAAATTTGTGAAGGGTTCAAGAAATGTCAAAAATATAAATCTCTTGTGGTTATGGTTAGAAGAAAATAACCTTTAATGACAACAGAAAAATGTACTCTTAAGGAACCACTTTTTTCCCATCATTGTAGACCCATCAATGTGACAAAGGGTGTTAACGGTTACAACATTAAAAATAGACTGTAGATAAAAACAGCAGTCCAAATTTGACTAAACAGCTCTTGAGATATTTGACACAAAAGTTGTGTTGATCTGACACATCAGTTGAAAGTTGAAATCACACACATACATAATTATTCAGTTAGAAAAAATGATGATTGAAGTAATGATATGTCATTATTTTCAGTCCTGTGGCTGCCACTAACGTTTTCTTTTTTCTTGAGATGGACCAGAAGTGATTTGCCCAGTCAGCCGAACACTGACAATAAATGTGAGGGTCGCTCTGTGTTTTAGTCGATGTGCCAGGAGGAGATGAGCAGGGTGGGGAGAAGTGTCAGGGAGGAGTGCCTGTCACACAGCAAACCTCAGAGCTCACGCCTTCACAACTTCACAGCTACCTTAACAGACCACTTACATGTTGTATAGGAAGTACAGATATACATTGTGACAATATGCTCAGATGCAGTTTTTACATTTACACTGTCCACTCCCTAATTACGTCGTCTAAGAAAACAAACTTCCTGTTAAAACAGTTGCTGTTTACAACAGCAATACTTAAAAGCTTGACGGTTAGAGAAGAAAAACCCTTTTCAAATTTTCTATTAAACATCTTTCCCTCGCAACCTATTATGGTATTTCCCTTGTAATAAAAAGTCAGAGAGTGCAAAATGTCCCCAATAGGCAGCTGCACGCTACAACTAAAGCGTCAAAATCATTTCCAGACTGTTCCGCTCTGGATCAAGGGGAAAGGGAGGCACAGGGAGAGGAAACCAAAGCAAAATAAATTAATTGCAAATGTATCGTAGAGGGGGGCAAAGGGGAAAGATTGGGGCAATTTATCTATGCTGACAGACAGGGACAGAACCAGAAAGCTGACTGTGAGAGAACATGGAACAGCATGAGGCAAGTGAAAAGAAACACAGGTGATGAGGTGGACAGATTTGACCCAGGGAAAGATGGGCAGAGAAAGAAAGGGGTAGCAGTGGGTTGTTACACTGGCAGACATGTTTGAGTGCATCTGAAAGCCGAGGCAGATCTGTTAATCTTTAAGAAAGCTGGCTGCTGGAGGCAAAGAGGCAGAGGGGGCGAAAAGCTTGATTTGGGCTGTGTCTATGACAGTGATAAACGGCCAGGGGAAATAAGCTATGGAGCTCAGTCAAACACCTGCACTGCACTGCATGAGCTCCACTCAACTCAAACAAGATGCGGGAGCTGATGAAGGAGGAGGCAGTTTATTCAACTAATACAACCCTTAGCATAGCAAGTAGTTTTAAATTAATCTGATGACACTGTGATCAATTTTTTTTTTTGTCCTTTCGGCTTATCCTACGAGTTCAGGGTCGCCACAGTGGATCATTTTGTTCGCATGTTGATTTGGCACAGTTTTTACGCTGGATGCCCTTCCTGACGCAACCCTCCCTAATGTCTACCGGGTTTGGGACCGGTATTGCGTGGATGGGGATGAGGATGGTCTGTTGGGTGTTCAGTATCTTGCTAAGGGACATTTTGACATGTGGTCGGGAAGAGCGGGGCGCAAACCTCTGAACCTATGGTCATTAGGTGGCCACAGTTAAAATAGAAAAGCATTAAATACAGCGGTGTCTTTAAACTTCTAATTTGCCCACCTACAAGTCAACAATAGAATTGTGCTAAAATATTGGATGTTTTTATAAAGGAAAAAAAAAACATACAAAGAAAAAAGTTCACCAGTATGGCTGACAATAACAGCATCGACATTATAAATTGTGTAATATTCAGTCAACAAGATTTATAGGTCTAAGTGGGACTGAATTTCTTTTTTCTGCAAATGAGTGTTAGTAAAATGAAACACGTGGAGGATCCATACACAAACAAAAAAGAAAAAAACAATGCTGGCACCAACACTGAGGAGAGACACTGGCTCTACTGATTAAGTCATCTCAAAAGAATGATTGTTTTCTATGAGCTGCAGAAATTATCTGAGTAAAACTCTGAGCGCCAACGTGCTAAAAGTGAATCTTGTAAACAAAGACTTGTCTTTTTGGAGCCTACACATCCTCCTTTTTCCACTGGCATAATTCAATAAAGGCTTGACAGCAAATATTATTCTGTGTTAGAGAAAGTTGTATAAGCTTTAAATGGAATCAGGCCTTAAAGTGATGCACACTGGTCCCCCCATGGGAAAAACACAGGAGGAGAAAAAGAGAGGATGAAAATACACAGCTTGTAGTTGACACTGCAAAAAGCAATGCTGTATAATTTAGTGACTACATGATGTGACTGATTCTTTTCACATTTTACACATCATTGCTAAAGGTGTTTGAAAATTCCAACTGCATCCCTTCCTGACATCCCCTGCAGCAGACAGACCCAACAAACCTGCCAAAGTGAATTTACCTAGTAAAGTGAATTACTGGGTGATAAATGATACTTTGGCAGCAAGGCAGTAAACTGCTGAGAGAAGCTAAATACTAATGCGATTTGTCAAGGAGTTTATAAGCTGTAAGTGCTGCGATGAAATGACTGGCCCCATTGTAAGAGATAAACACTAGGGGAAAGTCTTTGTTTTGCAGCCTAATCGACCACTGGAAGGCCAGCTGAGAGGAACTGGTTAACATTTACTGGGCTTATGCATGTTGTTGTGCACAGAGAGGAAGGACAGTGTTTTCTTGCATGCCTAAGTAACGTACTGTGCTGTTTAGCACAGTAAGAATATCTTAAGATAGATACGGGAATGCTGATATATGGACTTCTCGTGAATAAACATTTTCTGGTTTAACCTCTGAATTTCCATATGGGAGGTCTCTTATATCTCAAGAAACTAAATCCTAAAAATATCTCCCTCCACTTGCCCCAGACTCTACCCGACCTACATGGATGGACACACACACAGAGACACACAGATATATACATTTATATAAACACACACACAGACACACACACTATCACTGTGGCTCTGCAGTGGGAGGCTGAAGTGGCCTTTGTGGGCTGAGCTGAATATCTCCATCCACTCTGGCAGGGCCTCAGAGTGCCTGCTGCCGCCTGCTGCCTCAGCCTGGGGCACGGGCTGCCAGCCGGCCTGCCGACCAACCTTCCTGAACCCCCGCCAAGCTCCTGACGCCACCCTGGGTGGTCCTGCTTCATGCGGCTCTGGCAGGGCCCTGCTCAAATCGCCCCGCCACCACTCCCCTCCTCTCTGGCTCCTTCGACAGCCGCAAACAACCGCGCTGTGTTCCCAATGTGGAGCTCCACTGAGAATCAGTCAATGTTGCAAGTTATATTTTTATCATAACGGAGGATGTGGATGTACTGTATTTTGAGGGTTTTGGAGAAGTGAAAAGTGAAAACAGAATGTCTGTAGGCAGGGACATTTATATTTAGTCTGCATGAATTTGTGTTTATATATTTGCATGTTGTTGTTTTTTTGCAGAGGGTGTTACTGATGGTTCACACAAACCGAAAGGAAGCAAAAACTTCTTGTTGTATCACCACCGCTATTTAACATTATTCAACTTACTTCTGCAGCTATATCTCTGTCTTGTCTTGCCACTATTTCCATTCCTCTGTCACTCCCTTGACCCTTGACCAAAAGTTAAAATCATTAAGAGAGAGCACTGAAATCAGCATTCACTACACACAGTTACACTGATGAGTTGGAAACTGACTTTCAAGATACACAATGAGGACTTGAGATTCTCCTGTTACAGATATCACAGCAGGCGGCCAACAAATCAAGCCATTCCTCAAGACTCAAGTTCCCGTGGAGATCTGGAGGTAATTGTGCCAGGCTCCTCTACTTCACATGACCACCTTTATGATGATCTGTGGCCCCGCTGAAGAAAACACACGCCATATTCCTCTCTGTCTGTCTTGTCTCTCTTTTTCCCATCCAGAGATTCGTGACTCCTGTCCCTGATTGCGAACAATTAAAATCATTAGATGTTGTTAGTGGGAGTCACTTACTGCTGAACTTACTGTGAAGGTTGGGTGGAGTCACCAGTAAAAAAGGGGATTAGAAGGGGTGTTGCATCAGCTAGTGGGGGGATGTAGGGCTTGGTGTCAAATAGAGATGAGCATCACTTTCTCCTCTGACCTAAACGCAAGCATCAGAAACTGCTAGACCCCAAATGCACATGCAGGCGGAAATATCCATCTACCCCACCCGTGTACCTCCATCTATCTATCTCTCTCACACACACACACACACACACACACACACACACACAAAACCCACCCAAGCTGCCACTGATACCATCAGCAAAAAGTCTCAGAAGAGAAGCGCCATGGTGTGTATTAGCACTGTGTGTAATCACAAGGCCTTTGGGGACCCTAATGGATTAGTACACTAACACACTGTCAACTCTGGGCCAAGCTGGGCCCACACAAAACTGCTAACATTGTCAAATGACACAATCACTGCACTGGAAGTCTTAATTGCTCCTGTTAGACATCAACAAAGGACTTCACAATACTCAAATGACTCATTTTTGTGCCCAATGTTTTGAGCCAGTTGATTAGAAAAAGGCAACAATACAAACAGTGTATTTACAACAAGTGATCATCATCAGCTTTATGAAAATGTACTCGTTGTCACATGTCTGCACAACCGCCTTATTCTGAACACAGATGCAACACAGATGTGTTTACGATGAGTACGATGCAGTGATAACTTTAGTTGGTTAAAGCAGCCATATATTAATTTGACTGTACTTGAAAACATGTTGGCGTTAGACCGATTCCATTTGTTTTTGAGTGACTGGAGTGGCTGGACAGCTGTTGTAGCCGGTACGAGCTGTGAGTGGATCACTGGGCTATAAGGCATGAATAATAGATGCTGTTTATGAGTGTATGTTTTCCATCTGACCCCTGGGTCTACAGTGAAAACTGCAGCAGGCTTAGGGGCTGAGAGTGAGCGAGAGTGTGACAGATGAAGCTCGTCCAGAGAGGCGATGGGTCATTTAATGCCCAGAGACCCCTCATCAGCCATCAGTGACATGCTCAATAAGGGCTAATAGTGTCATACACAGAAAAACCCAGCTTCTTGCTGCTGCTAATACAAAAAAGTGAAAATTCTTTTTTTACACAGACATCACTTTTAAGCAGACAATGCAGCATTTACTACACCTGTACTATACTTAAGTGTGTACACTCAACATATCACCCTAAATGATACGTACTGAGTATCTAAAACGACTAACAGTGGATATGTTGGTGCAGCAGTAAGTGTGGGGCAGTCAATGTCAAAACAACTCGCTCATTAAATGAAGGTCAGGCATCGGGTGCAGGTTGTGAGACCTAGACAGTAGGGTTAATCTGTGTCCCTGCTGCTGAAACTTAATTCACACAGCTCTGTGCCGTTTATAAGCTTGCAGGACAGAGCGGAAGCCTCTCCCTCACACTGCTCCTAATGACACAGGGGTCGGAGAAAGTGTGTGTTTGACACGGATGGGTACAGTCTGTGGGTCCTGACAGTATTTTCAAAGAGAGGTTTTGATTAAGGGATCAAGAGCGAAGGAGGAAAAACAAGGGTCTTCATTGCCCTGATCACCAAGACTGTAAATTCATCAAGCCTTCAATCCCCACTATCAACTCTGGAGCTTGTCAGACATCTTTAACTTCACTTTCAGCGAATTTGAGTTTGTATGCTGACAACAGCCTCAATGTCAAACTGCACATCTCATGCTAAATCAGACCTGTAGCTAGATGACCACTAGGTGGCATGGTCACTTTGAACACACACACACACATGCACACACACACACGCACACACACACCCACACACACACACCAAACCACTGAGAAATAAAAACCACAGATGATTAAATGAGACACAGTATTGTGATGTTTCCTCATGTTCACAGCTTGATGAGTAAGACATTTTCGCTTATATCTGATTGATCAAGAGATAACTGCTGACACACAAGAGGTAATAAAACAAAAAAGTAAAGAAACTAAAGTTCCAGGACACTTTGTGGGAGGTAAGTGCTGATCAATGAGATATAAAAAAATAAAAAAAATTAAAAAAACACAACATAGAACAAATGTGTAATTTGACTATCTTTAGACTTTGTATAACCAACATGATGTAGTCATAAAAGGATGTTTTGTCTTTAAAAACTGCTCACAGTGTGACTGTAAAGTGCACATTCAGCAAAGTCACTGTGTCAACATCTCTTGGAATAACAATGTGCAGATGTTATTTTGGTGCTGTATGAATTCATCGTAACACATTAGAGAGATAAAGGTGTAGAAACGTATGTATTCTATTTATACAGTATCTACAGTTTGTGAGATGTACGTATTTGTGGTCGTGCGAGTCGTGTGTGTTTGTGTGTAGGGGTGCATATCTGTGAGCATGTCTGTGTGATCACAGTTTTAGCCTGCTGAATAATTCAGTGTCCCCTCAGTGCGAACACTAACGAAGGGGAGCCATTAAAGATCCATGAGGAGATCATTACAGGCCGCTGCCCGACCTTCTTCTCTGCAGCTGCCCCTCCACTTCCCTGGGGCGACTCCTTCTCCAAGCAGCGGGGCCTAACCCCTCAACATGAGCTCACTCTCCCGCCTAGAGCTGTTGAAGGGGCTGGGGTCAGAGGTTAGCTAAGCAAAAGCGTGACCCACAGCATTAATGCACTTGTAACACTTTAAAACACTTTGGCGAGAGTTAAACAGAACATGGTCTCAAGTAGGACCACACAGAAAGCCCGCTGGCTACTCTTACTCCTTTTTTTCCTCTTCCCCCTTACTCTATTGCTACTGCGCACAGTGTTTCTTTAGCTGCTCCTCAGGGGAAGATTAGAAGAAACTAAGATGTGCAGTTACTGTTAGTTACCTTTTCTGTTTGATTTTTTGAAAAATAAATCCATAAGTCCATATATACAAGTTTTACAACAACACAGATGATGTTGCTGTCATTATAAAGCTGCATAAAAGCACCATATTGAACAGAAATGTGCATTTAACACAATATGTGAAATTATGTAACTGTAACTGTAAGGCACACAACCACTCGACAATTAGCTAACATCAGCGGTTACCCCTGGTGGTAAATCAATTCAGCCAAGAATGATCACTGGCTGTTCTGTGTCTTTCCAACTCTGGAACACACTTGCAAAAGATTTGACCTGCCTATGCTCTAATGGCGTTGTCCTGGAAAGCTGCACGGTGGATATTAGTGGTTGATTATTTACATATTCTAACTATGAGAATTACACTTGGTTGTTTTCTGTTTCATCTTTGGTCGTACAATATTAAGGAACCTCTTGAACATACGCAACATGTCAATCTCAGGGTCTAGCAGATTGAGGTAAACCCTTTTAACATATGCTCTACTTCTATTTCATTTAAGGGTTATCAGTTGCTACCCAAGAAACAATGCGTTTCTTGTGTAGATACTTTCTCAGTTGAAAAGGAACCATGTTCATATGTATAGGCTGATCGGAAGCCCACTGAGCAAATGCAAGGTGGAGAGGGCTGCTACTGTAGGTTTAAATATTTTTCATGCAAGAAAGTCCAGTTCCCATTTAGTCTAATAGGTGGTCAGTTTATCTAAGCTGAGTCTGTTTATAAATTTGACCCGAGGTTTTCAGCCCCTATTAGATCTGTGCTGCCAGTAGTGAACTCAACAGCCTGCCATTTTGCAGAACAACACCCAGTCGGTGTCCCTGTCTTATATTAAAAGTTTTAAGAATTGTTTTCATATGAGAATGCATACGGTTAGAATATGCGGTCAGTTTATGAGTTTATAATTTTGATCTTCATTTTCAAGATTCAGAGGTGCCAGTGGAGACTGGCTTGAGAGCATCACCAAGGCCGTGTGACTCAGGGCACTACACACATGCAGCTGTGCCCGGGGGTTAAATCTCAGACTTTCTGAATTTCATTGTAGGACTGTTGTTTTGGTAGCATGTGACCGGTTCTCACCTTGATTCCTGTGTGAGGCAAACAGCAATTTACAGCTGGCTCATTATATTGTTCAAAAATGTTGTAATTCATTTTTGAAGATAAAATCTGAAAAATTTGTATTACTGCCATTTCCCTGAAGGGAAAGTTGAAAATCTGTGTTTTATTGGAGATTATATATATAAGTCTGCAAACTCAGAATACGAAAATGCATACCGACGGTTGGTCATTTTAGAGTTTTTTCTGGGGGTGTGAATGCAAAGACAGAAAAAGCCCCTGCCTTCTAAGTGTTTCAGGATGGAGTGATTTTTTTTTACTGATGGCTGGGATCCGAGTCTCAGCAGGCCACCATGGTGGCCGCTGTCATTTTACCGATGACCGGAGTCCCTCTTCCCATCAGGAAGTAGAGGTGTGTGTCCTGGAGGCTGTGGAGAGTGTGGTTAGTTGGTAGGTCAACGGTGGGCGTAGAGTGGTCTGGCTCCAGCCACCACGGAGCTCTCAGCCAGCAGTGGCAGCCCAGAGCACTGACAGATAGTGGGCATTATCATTTGTTAAGTGCCCCCTTTGCCTCTGGTCAGGAACACTTAACACTGCCTGTGGTCACTAAATGCTGCTGGACTGCCGGTAGCAAGGTAAAATATTCATTGTCGTGGAGTGGTGGTTTTCCTCTGCAACAACCTTAAAAGCCTGGCTTGGTTTTGTGTTTTTAACCAGGGCCCTAAAACCAGGCCGCACAGGAGTGGCCTTTTACTGGACAATGTAATGGACCTCAATAGCATCTGCTTAGCTTACCACAAAATCATAAGCATTGCAGCCACACTGTGGATGAAAGGTCTGTAAAATATATGGCAAATATAACAAGAGCAGTAATTAAGTGATTAAACATTTCTATCATTTTCATTTTCAGTGAATTTCACAATTAGCAAGCCTGCATTATATTGTAACCTTATGTGAGCAAACATGAATAAACTTTTGGATTAAAAGCTGTACTTTTTGAGGGGAATTTTCAAACTCCAGAAGTCCAAGAAAAAGATATGTCTAATTTAGGTCAGCAACAGTCGCTTTTCCTTTTTTCAGTGAAGTGAGTCACCTGTGGTATGCCTACATTTGGAAGATGTTGCTGCTAGTAACTTCATGAGAGCATTCAAATCATTGAGAGCGGGGGGACTTCCCAGAAGACCCCAGCAGTCTGTTGCCCCTCTAACCGAACCGCATGGTATTTACAATTATGTCAACACACTGAAAAACTGATCAAGTGTACTTTCCTCTTGCTGACTTGTTGTTCAGTGTCTCATGTGGCCACCGTTTGCATTGTTGGAGTTCAAGTCACTGAGTACTTGAGCAGACTGTGCATTTTGCTTGGTTTTAACGGGGTTGACAGAGGAGCTCCCACCTGTGGTGAGTCTGACATTTAGCAGCCCATAAACTTCTCCCCACCACTTTCTCTCCCTCACCCCTCCCATGTCTCATTCTTTTAGCCATGCACACACGCAACAAGCACTGCAGTTAGTATCGGCTCATGTGTCTCCACTTTTGTATTTGTCCCAGTTCGACTCTGCGCTTCTGTTGTGTGACCTGAGATAGAGGTGACTGTGGTTTGTGTCCCAGTCAAATCAGAATGACTCCCTCTCTGTCTCTTAGGAAGGCTGAGGCCTGGGGTTGTGGGGTTCTGGTTGATGGAAGTCCGGCCCCCAAGGGTGCTTGGTGGCATGCTTGGTCAACCTAGGCGCAGCTCATAGGAGGCTTGAGACCAAACTAAAGCTTGTCTGTGGCAGGTGTGGCTATGGGATATGGGAGGAAACAGCCACATGCATAGCCACATACACTTCTGCAACATGTTGCAATGCTTCCTGTGTTCTGCAAAAGTAAACATGTTTACTTATTAAATAAGTTCATGGATTATAGAAATGCAGTCTGTATGGAGCTCCATGCTTAATGATGACTAAATATTTAGCTTTGTCTCTCTGTCACTCAGACACTTTAACACATCATGTTATAACATTATGTAACTGTAACTGTAAGGCACACATTGTCAACGCAGTGCAGCAAATATACGGCAACGAGAAAGACAATGGGAGTTTTATATCAGAATAAATCTACAGATTTCAAAAGGTGTTACAGAATACAATATGTACTGCATGTATCTTTGCAAAGCATGGTCTGTCCTACATTGTAGCCATTCAAACTCTGAGTCAGTGAAGGACAAACAGTGGATTTATTACCCATTTCAATCAAAGCCTGCAGAAATAGATACAAAATGAAACAGAAAGCATCTTTAATATCTGAAACAAAAAAAAAGAGAAGAAAAAACAGAAACGAAAAGCTGAAGATGAAATTTCATCCGCGTTGTAAGGCATTTCGTCTAAGAGACCAGAGACATTCGGCACGTGCCAGACAACCACAAGAATTCATAGGAGCATGTTTGCAGTTATTTGGCGCTTATTATCCAATGTTTAATAATGATTAGTGATTACGACAACCTACTGAAAAAGAAAAACCATTAAAACACCATTGAGGGTCTGAGCAACAGGAGGTCAGGAGCCATTACCACTGTAACCTGCCTCTACAAAAACCACTCTGAAGTCTTAGAGGCATTCAACCTTAGTGGTTATGAAAGTCACTTCTTGTGTGAAGGTGTTTCATGTAAATTTATAAAAGTATTCTTCTACAAAATATCTGTGGTTGATACCTTGTAAATGCTCCCCACACTCCCAACCTCAACACACATAAAAACATGGGGTGACAACATCAGTTTAATATAGGGTGATGTTTCTAACACCAGGTGTGACCTATGCCATCGCAGACAAAGTGATGTCAGAGCCGGTGGCTGCCCCTTGTCAGGCAGAGCGGATTATAAATTTAAATTTGTGTGCACGCCTACCATGCAGTTTTGCAGCATGAAAGTGATTCTTAGAATGGTGTGCATGATAGTGAAACAGATGCTGCAGATCACAGACACTATTTGAGATCTATCAAATGCCATCTTCTTGCTGCAGACTGACAAATCTATATTTCAATCTTATCTAGTTTATGATGCTGATTCTTGTTCTTATTTACATGTCTGATGATGTCAATCCATTGGATGTGGCATCTGATAACAGGTGCATTGCTGTCATCATTTATAAGGAGTACATTCCCACGCTGGCTGACCGTCGGCGCAACACAAGGACCGAGTCATGGTCTTTCTCATGAAACCACGGTGATGGCCATCAAAAAACCAATAACTTCCTCAGATCGCTGGCTCACTTCCGCCTTCTGCATGTGGGGACCTGCCGTTGCCATGGTTCCCTGGCTGGCGTTTGCGTGCGAGCAACTTAGACAGCCGTCTGGGGTTTCACGCACACATAACAGGAAGACACTGGTCGTACTTCTCAACAGTTTTTCACTTCTGCCTTCTTGATTTAAGGAAGGCTGGGGAGACGCATAGACAAAACACAGTACAGGCAATCTCCCCATGACAACTCGGATTTCAAAAAAAAAAAGAAAAAATGAAAAAAAAAAAAAATCTGTCTAGAAAAATATGACATTAATGCTGATAAAGACAATAGGATGCACAATAGTTATGAATCATTTCCCTCGGCATTTTTTATCAAAATGAAAGTGACAGCTCTCTGTTAACAAGCAGGGGACCCTCGTGCTTAGCATTTAAACACAGATTATCAATATTATTGTGCTGAATTTTACTATGAATGCATCAATTATGTAATTATTGTTTAATACACAATGTAATCTCTATTATTTATTATCACTCAAAGAGCTCCTTGCATGAATGTGCAGGTACATGGAAGCTTGTTGCTGAGCTTGATCTGTTCACAGATGTGGCTTTGGAAATAGGTCTACTTTACTGATTAGTATAATGGAAACATCCAGTAAACAACTATGAGGTGACAAAGACAATAGTTGATTGAGGTGATTCATATCTGTCTCTCATCACCTGCGCATTGACCGTTGGTTTTGGAAGTACTTATATAAACTATGAGTCAGCCCACCGTAGTTGTGCAGCATGAAGGAAACTAAGCAATTAAAAATATTGAATTATACGGCATCTATAATAAGCCAATGAAAGGTCACGGGTTCTAAGTGGAGGGAATAACAGTTATTGAGTCTTGAGTATGAAAATTATATCACAGGATAAAGAATATGCCCATGAATATGCCCATGCACTATAGTCAGTTACTTGAAATTGGCTGCCAAAAAGACCAGAAATGACCACAACCTTGGTTTAAGCATAGGATCAAAAACAAAACAAAAAAAACTACGAAGCTGTGCAATATTAGGGTGGCAAGTAGGTAGCCAAGTGCAAATGTTAAGCAACCATAAGAGTAGCTTTAGCAGTTTAGTGGCTGTGGGAATGTGCATAGCATGTCTGTCATATGGTTAAGTCTTTCTCAGAGCACAGAGTCGTCAAGCCACAGAGAAGCAAACTATACAGTAAACTCATACCGGAACCCGTCTGCGGCCTGAGCTGTGCCAAGGCAAGTCTTCCCTATGCCAACCTGTCTCTGATTTCACTCAGCTCCAGCAGGCAGGTCTGCACTCTGCACATAACAAACAAACTTAAAACACATTCACACACACTGAAACCTTTCAGCAAACTTTAAAATCACTTCAGAAAAGAAACTGTATCCTCAAACGTATTTCTGTTTTATAAGCAAAAGATTTGAGTTATGAAGGGCCACTGACATTCCATCATACGCATTTGATGTTACGGCTTACTTTAAGAAAGTAAAGCCCTGTCATGCCCCTGCCATGTTTTTATGTGTCACAAAATACGGTTTTGTTCTCTCATGTGATCAATGATTTTTAACATATTATACAACACAACTATTTCGTTTATTAATATATATCTAAAGCAGATTTAAAGAAATGATTCATATCATTTCTTTAAGACAGCACACGGTGCTGGATCTATATGAAAATACTTTTCATGTGTGTCCTGTGTCATTCCTTTATTGATTCTCCTCAGAATAAAAACTTATTGTGACGCAATGTTGAACCAAAACACCGTTTTTAATGTTAAATACTGTATGTCAAAACTAACACTATCTTGTGTGGAACAATTGCACACAATGACGCAACAGCAGTCATTCCCATAAGCATATTAATCACAACAGTGACAGCTCAGTGAAACATCAGGTAATGTATAACAGGCTGACGTTGAAGTGGAAAAGTTTGTATGTGTGTGGGTTTGCAAAACCACTTTTAAGCTCTTTTGCTTAGTTTGTGAGCTACAACTGAACAGCAGATGTGGGTTGTTGTTGTGTACCAATATATTCTTTGGAAATGACAGTTTGTCAGTAGTTTCACTGGTGCTACCTGATGCACAATGAAATGTTCTAATAAACCAGTCCACAAACGCATGACTTAAAATCAGGACTTTGCTAAATCTGTGTATATAATGTGTATGTGTGCAGGTTTAAGGACCTAATCCTTGTGACTCAGATAGCACTCAGTGGTTTGTGTGTGGGTGAAGCTGAAGCCCTTAGCTGAGTTGAGATGACTCAACTTAGCAGAACCTAGCCAAGAGTTCTGGGTAAGGAGGTTTGGCTAACCAACACCGTGAGAATGTGGCAATTTATGTCCTGTTCTGTGGCAATGTCAGCTTGGTTCTAGGTCTATCTCTGTATAGAAAGGTGCTAGACCTCTTTAAAAAGTATTGATGAATTTCTGAAGATCAAAGTTTTTTGCATAAATCACATAACAAATCTGCCCTGTATTAAATCAAACGATCGGGGTGAGATGTAATTAGACGTTCTCTTGGGTGTGGTAGTGCATCATTCATCAGAAAGCCTAAATATACCAAAGGCAATAAAAAATAAAGATCTCAGGCAGATCTGACATACGTTATTCAAAATCACATTTCTGATAGAGTTACAATCCATATCCTTCAGATAGGTAAGTTTTACCACATGATAAAAGCATCTCTTTTACATAGCGTTTGAGTCTTGGTTAGCCAAGCCTTACCATATCATACTCAAGTCATGTGCCCACAGACCTGTGCTGGTGCTTTCAAGCCAAAAGGCCACAATCATACTTACCTCGGGCATCATGTGACACCATGCTATCATGGGTCCTGAGCCACGGCTGTGGGAATGGCAGAGCGCTATCTGCTCCCACTCCCTTTATAGTGAGCCCACAATATGCTCCTCATGTGGGTTGGAACGGGGCCTTTGATAAAGCCAGTGCTCGTATATCCTCTGATCTTTCACCTGCTGCCTCTAGAATTGCCTGCTGTTGAGTTTATACAGTAGGGTTACATTTGAAAGTGTCAAACATAGAGGTATTGTGTAGAGGTGGCAGACAGGAAACAGGGCAGGTGATGATGCTATATTGTGACTATAGCTTGTACTGTTACATTTGACAGATCAGACACAAATTTAATTAAACATTTACAAATTAAATTTGGCACGAAATGGCAAACAGAGAGACTGCACCAAACTACCCTGACATGCAGTGAACTAGAACTACAGCGGAAACCAAATCCCCTAGTCTTGTCACGGAAAGCTGTGAACGATATAGAATATAATTTACATTTATGCTATATTCTCACACACATACACACAAGCCCATAGAAATAGAAAAAGGAGACAGTTCCTTCTCGGTTGTCTGCACAGCAAGCAAGCCACCAACCACAACCACAAAGCCCCAGTATGTCAGCAAGCACCTGGCTGTACACCCGCTCCCAGACAGACAGCAGACACACACACACACACACACACACGCAACTATGTGCACACAATCCCCAAAAGATGCACCCTTTGGCTTTTCTCATGTCTTTTAAGGAAGATCGTGCAAAAACCACCTGCTTCTTAAAATGCAGCGCCATATAATGTATATAGGTGAAACAATGCATGGATCGTAGTGTGAATCACATAGTCTATGCGTTGTGTGTCAGTGTGTATGTGTGCTGCAGATGAACCCAGAAGCATCTAGACCTATTTACAGCGATGAGCGTGGGAAACAACATCACAAGTGCTGCCATCAAAAATGAGAGATCGCACTAAAGCATACACCATGTTACATGAAGTATAAATATAAATATGCTACACAGAATACGTATGACTTTTACAACTTTGTCTTAATTATGTTTACTGCATACAAAAGATTAGATTTTTTTTTTTTATACATTAAATTTTTTTCAGGAATTTAAGTTTTTAGAATCACTTAGGTAATAGACAAGCCTCTGTATGAATTTATGTTATCGGGACAAAAACACGAGTAACTTCTGTATCCACCCAAACACAAAAGCCGTTCTTACCAGATTCAGTAAATACAAAATACAGTGAAAATGTCTTACAGTGCTGAGGTAAAGTACAGACAAACACATACATAGGTTGCAATACAGAAGATGTCCTGATCAGTCATCTCTCCACAAATCACCTATCCATTTTTAAGTTTCATAAAAAAAAAAAAACCCTCTGGACTTAAATCAACACTCTTTCCTGCATGATCATATTGTTCTTTACCACTGCAAGTAGTTTACATTCAAGGCCCAAGGTGTTAAAACCACACAACCAGCAAGGACACTGAAACCCAGCCGGTCTGCCGAAGCAAGTGTGCTATTTATGCGTTTTACCAAGCGTTAAGAATTAGCATATATCTAAATAGAGTTTTTTTGTTCTATTTTGATGTGTGATGACACTTGTACAAAATAGACAAAAGGAAGTATTGCTTACAAAGCTAGATAATTCATACAACAAAACATGAACCATTAGATGGAGACCAAAGCTACAGCTACCATGTTTAGCTGTCTAATGATCTTTTAGGTTCAACATATAAATAAATAAAAACATTACTGCCACACTTATTCTAGAAAAATGTAAATAAGTTATATGGATTACCCAAAAAGACATCATAACCACAAGAAAATGATCTCACAGGAAAAATTAGTCCGTGCACCACAAATACATTTCTATGTCTGGAGAAAAAATAAAATAACTTCTTAATAACAATGCAATAATCACCAATAAATATATTTACATTTCAGACCAAGTATCATATTGGCTCAAATACAAGACAAGTTGTTTTTCATCTGCCAAGTAGGTTTGAAAAAGTAGGGACCGTCTTACTGTGTATTTAAGGATTAGACAATTATGTGTTTGCAACATCAGATTTTTTTTCATCATAGCAGAGTGTTTTAGGCTGCTGTAACTTTATTGCCAAGGAGGAGATAAATCAGTGACAACTGAAAAAACAACAAC
Source organism: Channa argus (assembly GCF_033026475.1). NCBI lineage: Eukaryota > Metazoa > Chordata > Actinopteri > Anabantiformes > Channidae > Channa > Channa argus. The sequence continues at coordinate 6,702,866 of NC_090212.1, forward strand.
AAAAAACAAGTTTGTAGTGTTTCTTGATGTCTTTACAGCCACAATGAACCAGGGAGACAATCTGTCAAACAGCCAAGAATTACAGCTGTCACAGTTAATGAGCTCAAAAAGGCTAAACAAAGCTAACAGTCGGAGAAAATGATTCGCATGCTTCAGTCTGTGACTGATCAACAAGATATACAAAGGGTTTTTATGTATTACTGTATTTTATTATTGACATATACAAGAGAAAAGCCTTTAGTGATGACGACCTGCTTCTCCACAGATTAACGTTTCTCAGGGAAACCTTCCCAACATTATAAATGTACAACTGTTTCCTCTCTTGTTAAAGTAATTTTCCTAAAAACAACTGTGGATTTGGTGCACCGCTGAGTACTTAAAGCAGCAGGAGCTTATGAGCTTATTCTTACACAGAAGAATACAAAATATCAAGATCTAGGACAGACAAATTTGTTTTACTATAAATATATCTCGTCTTTTAAGTGACAGAGGTGGGGTCAAATTAAACACTGTCTGACATATTCATTTATAGTAGTATATCAGGAATGCTGCAAGTGACACTTCCTGTCAGTTTCAGGGGGAAGTTTGTGGCCTTAAAAGGGCATGGTGGGACATTTCCTCATGCAAATCACAGCAAGTGCACAGTTGTGGTTAATGAAGCAAGCGCTAACATATTTTACAAGAATATTTTTCTGTGCAGGGTAAATTTCCGAACCTTTTTTCAATAAACCCAGACGTATTTCATCTGATCTGCATTTCCTCCTGTGAAAATTTCAGCAAAATCCTGAGAAGTGTCCTCCATATCACACACCAATGTTCCAGACGATTCATAAGCATATACTCTAGATGGGGTAGAGCAGTGTGAGGGGATGATTAAAGCAGGTCAATGCAGTATACCTATTCTACTGCTCTGTGCCCTTGAGCACCAGCAGTCATCCAGCCTGCCAGCCAGTCCAAGGGGCCTGGGATGCATTAGAGACTGGGGAAGAGGCTGCCCTGCGTGTCCTTCATTAAGAGCAGCACCACCCCCACCTTCTACCCACCACACATACTCCCCTTCCACAAAGGAAACACTGTATGTCTCCCTCAGAATAAAAGCCAGCCCTGGCTCATTGATCAGACATGTGTAGCGCCTGCTGAGCCTGGTTCTAGACCAGTGAGGAGGGCCCACTAGAGCTGAGGGATTCAGCTACACACAGACACAGGCATAGACACACACACACACACACACAGAAACACAAACACACACACACACACACACTAAAGGAAACAGCACAGGCATGCATTGCAATGAATGACAAAGAGCAATGAGCTCCAATATTAAAGTGCACAGAGGATGAACGGTGAGGCAGAGAGAGACCGGGAGACTTGAGAAAGAGTGTATGCGTTTGTACTTGGGGAGCTGAGACAGTGTTAGGGGTCATCAAGGGTGCCCTTTATCACCATCACCTCATAAAGCACCCTAATATACGTCGCTTGCTATTTGTCATAAACAGAGACAAATGAAGGAGAGGCAAAGCAAGGGAGGGGTGAAAGAGAAAGTGAGAACGACATTTTAGACAAAAATGGTGTGCGTGCTATTATGTTACTGGCTTTCAAAAGACTATAAAAGGCTTATGCACATATGCCTACATTTACAGTTACACAGACACACACAGACACAGCCATGAATTTCCTGAGCCCCCTTCCCTTATTCTAGGTCAGTGAAACCCACTGAAGTACTGAAATGTATGGGCTGTCATATAAAAGCAGGTCACAGCTACAGCTACACACACACACACGCACACACACAAATAGACTTTAGTTTAGGCGCTGCCCATTACTGTGAGTTACAGAATTCATGCTAGATACAAACATGACCATTTATCTTGCCGATTATACTGTTCCTGGGAAGTGGATACATATCTGCTTAATGTGTATTTTCAGATGGAAACAGCTTAAAACAAACCTAAGTAGGTAAAAAAACAGTTGTAAATTTTACTTTAAACAGACAAGGAAATGTATCCAAATCAATATAATTAAAATCAACAGCTGGACAGTTGCCTTAAGACAGTTACTTTTAAAGTGCAGATGCTCCATGTGAAGATATTATAATGCCCAATTAAAGGGAATGATAAATACAAACAAAATAACTATTAGAGATTATTTGTTCTTAGTTTGAGATGTGTGCAAATGACAAACCACGCTGCTAATTTGGTCAAAAAGCTGCAGTCAAACACACACACGCAGTCATGTGTTATCCTGCTGCAAACTCTCATGTTATCTCTCACATGCTCCAGTTAAATGAGACTGAAAAACACTTCATCAGGTATGTGACCCAGAAATATTAAAAGGTACACTTTCATTAAGTACAAGCTTGAGATTTGTATCCTTGTATCTATCAGTTTAATGGTACCATGCGAAGTTAAATATTGCACTTTTGACTGCATTGCATTTGTTTGACTACCACAAAGTTTTGGTGGCTTTACAAGTCTATACTTTACATAAACAACACTAAAACACTACTTACACATAAATGCATCCGTAATAATATTTTTACAATAAAAAATTATTATATACATTTAAGAATGAAAACGGGTAAGTGTGTCTTGACAATGAACATTTTTACTGCATGTAAAATTATTATATATAATTATTATATAATTATTATTTTTTTCAAATGTAGTCATTTAACTGTGGTATTTAGGATTTTAGCTACGTAAATAATCTATGTCTTATACAACTGTGTCACAATGCATCGGAGCATTTTGTTTACATCTTAAATTGCTCCACAACCACTTTTATTGCATTGAACCTCAATGTCAATTTTTACAGCGTTGACACGAACACTGGACATTTTCCTTTCAAACGATTCTTATAATAAGTTGTTGGACTTAAGTGCCTCTTTCATGCAGTGATGCAGCAACACATGCTCACACGCACAGCGTCGAAGTAAACCACTGTGCATCTGCTGTAGAGGAACATCCTGCCCCACACAGACTAGCTTGCTTGCAAACTTGTCTGTCACATCCAAAACCCATGTCTGAACCACAGGAAATACGTATGCACACACAAAGACACAAACACATGCACTGCCATACATGCACAGGTAATACAATATGGAGAGAGTAGCACTTTGACATACTAACTGCAACTCTGCAAAGCAAAACCTGCAGTTACGCAGATAATTTGCATTTCCATATGAGCTACATTTCTCGTGTAACACTCAAATAGTAAAAATAAAAGTAAAAAGAGATACTGCAAAGTTACAGCATTCCACCTGTGTTAGCTCAGAAGATCCTGATGATGGTCTGAGGTCAATGGGATCAGTCGGGTTTGTGGCAAGTCCATGGTCGGCTCTATTCTGGTCTGGCTGGGGCTGAGCCGTGTGTGTGCTGAGCGTTGGGGCATTTGGGGTAAGTGAGGTCTCGGGTTTATGGGTGCTTTTATGTGAAGCTGTAGTACTTCACCCTCCAGCTGCTCCGTTGCCATGATGTGGTGCCTCTGTGTACCTCAAAGCTGAGTGTAAATTTACCACTCTGGTGAGGATGAGTAGTTCACAAAACACACAGGCATAAAACTTGAAGCTGCTTAGTGAAGTGTTAAGTTTGTTTGTTGCTCATCTTAATTTCAAAGTAATTGCACAGCTACAAATATTAACCATTTGTCAGCAAACATGTAACACATACGGTAATAAACTGCATTTTTATATCAAAAGAAAAAAAAAACACTGTTTCTTTACTTGTGAGTCCGCTCTTCCATTGGTTTTATCACCTTGAGCCTTGTCAACCTGACTAATATTTTTAAGCACCAGTAAAAAACTGACAATTTTTATTCTATTTAGCCTAAACAATATTTGAAGCTGAACTAGTTGGCATGTTTTTATAGCCATTGGCACTGCATTTAAAAAGGCATTCAAGGAGCTTTTATAAACTGTCACCACCCATTAATAGCAACATATTCATAATATAATAATTTTAACACTACTTCAGTGGAAAAGTTACATGTTAATCAAAACAGCACATATTACGGCCTCAAATTTAGGTTTTCGTCTCTTTTTGAATATTGTAATCAGAACATTAAACAATTATGATGCAATGTGAGTGTCGTGATGACGTGTTTATTTTTTACTTTGTTTTACGAGGTACACACGAAAAACTATTTGACAGTCATGTCAAATGAGCCTACACAGCTCTTTGCCAGTGGTTGTGGATGCTCAGTGAAAAGTGTTTGAATAACAGCAAGAGCGATGGATGGAGGGTTTACTACTTGTAAACATGGTAAAAATGGAGCTGGAAGTGCCAAAGGTACAAAACGGCACTAAGGAAAGACAGCTAGAAACCTCACATAGGAGCTGTCACAATGTTGTGTTCTCAGTCATGTTCCTGGCAGCAATCTTTGCCATTTTGACTTTCATCAAAAATAACTACATCCGAATGAGTGTTCTCCTGGCCACCATAAACTTTGAATTGCCCTAATACTGCCACAGGTTCCAGTTTACATGTATCGCTCTGGAGGAACTCAGGGATACGGGCCTGCACAGTGTGTGGCGACACGGTGCCCCTGCTCCCCTCCTCTCTGTGTGGTTACCACAGTCTCCATGTCTGCTGGAGACAATAAATAAATAATGGGCCTGGTGATCACTTCCAACCGTGATACTGCACGCTAAAACCACTGCATCTGGGAGTGCCTCGCTTACGACGACTGCCCAGACACACACATGTAAACACCCACACACATACACAGATTAATGCTGAGCTTGTAACAGAGAACTCATTTCTCATACAACTTTCCAAGAACTCATCTCTTTAGAATAGTTGTTTCAACTGTTTTGGCTGCTGTTGTGTTTAACCGTAGTTTATTCAAAGTGTGTTAAGTTAGGAATTTTGTTGTTTTTATATTTTTGTTTCTTACACGGTCTTGTGCCAACTGCCTCGTTGGAGTTGCCAATGCTTTTCCAAATACATTGAATTAACTTGAGAACTTCCAGAAAAAAAATTTTATCAGTAGGAACTGGGAAAAAACTAACGTGAAGTCAATGAGAACTCGTTTGTTCATCCACTCTGTGCCAAGTCATAAATTATCGAACTGTGGGTGCTGCAACGTGATTGGACTAGAATGTTACTGCAATATAATAAGAAGTCAATGGTCATTATGAGGTGTGAGTGACCAGTCAGTACATTGGAACTGTACACATAGCCCTAAAGCAGGCTCCCATGGCCTACACTAGTGGCAGGCAGGACCACGGTGTTTGATGCAATGACGGCCACTTCATTATAAAAGCCTCCTCAAGTCCCACGCTGCATTCCACGTTTATGGGGAACATATGGGGAAGCCTGCAATTTTTAGACCACAAAATAAGCCCCTTTGCAGCTGGACGCACGACCGCACTGGGTCCTTTTTGCCTCGCGAGCCACACCCGAGAGGCGTAGGACCACTGACAGTGATTAAACCACCACAGTTTTCTCAGCAAAACAGGAGTTATATTAAGCTTAAATACAGGGGCTTGATAAACAAGGCCTGGGCAGGGGAAAAAAGAATTGAGTGAAAGACGGCCACAATGATCCTCAGACTATTTTCCCCTCACGGTCATGGGCAGCACAAAGCCATGAGATACATTTCAAAACATGAAGCAGATGTTTACCTAGACAAAGAAGAAAAAACACAGAGCGGACTGAGGACTGACAAAAAGGCCTGGACTCCAAGGCTTTCTTCAAATGTCAAGTTTGGCCTGCACTACAATAGAGCCAACTCCCGGTCTTGCACAATGCTGTGGGATGGTCCTAAATTTGTTTTGCTTTTCTCTATTCCTCATTGAAAATCAAGTTGCAATGCCTTTCTTTCAACAAATGGACAACAATACGGAAATTGACAATAATCTGAAACAGTCTGTCCTTGTGAAAACAACTAGCAGAAAAGTATATTTCTTACATAAATGAAATCAGAAAAATAAAACAACATGGATTATTCAAAGGAACGTGTCTCACTTGTTCAAATACAAATACATGCACATCAAATGATTATAAAGTGTAACAACCACCTTCCTTCATACTGAGAAACCAGGACGTCTTACAAGCATCCCTGCAGATATCTGCCATCTCAAATGCAGCAGACTTGAGGAAGTGCACAAAAAACTAACACATTTTTACAAATTCCCATATTTTGTTAAGAAACAGAATTCAAAGAATGGTTAGGCCAACAGCTCTGTTACAGAGAGCAAAATTTGCCTTTATAACAGTAGTACCTCTATTTCAGCAGCAGGACACAGAGCTGTAATCTGTCCCTGGGTTGGCAGGCCAAGGCCACGACCATGTCAAGAGGGAGCAGAGGTGTTAGAAGAGGAAGCCTTGCTGTGTGTGAGGTTAAGTCAGAGGCCTGTAGTGGCAGCATGGACGGACTGATAAAAGTCCTGGGGCCGCGGCTGTGGCCTCAACATTCGGCCACACTCGCCAACACGCCGTGTCATTTAGCCCACGTTGCCGCCTAACTGAACGGCAACTGCTCATTTACAGGGCAGTGCGGGCTACCAGGAAGAGCGGCAAGCTTTCCCTCTCTTTTCCTCACACACACACACACACACACACACGCAATCAGAACATGGTACTGTATATACACATACAAACACATGCTGTGGTCAATGCAGCAGTTTTGCACAGCAATTAGCAGAGGAGAACCAACGTGGGATGACATCCATACACAAAGCAGCGTGAAACAGAAACAGAACAGAAGCATGCACACACGATCGCACACTTATGCACACAGGTTTCTAGGGAAAGCAATTAGGTCACATGAGTGACCAGACAGTGGTTTAGGCCTGATGTCCCACTGCCAGACATGGTCACAGTGTGTCACTGGGAAACAGGAGAAAGGAGAGAGGAAGTGTGGATACCACAGGTTTGCAAATGTCAGTGATTTGTGCATCATGTACACACACGCACACACGTAGCACTACAAGATAGTCAGGTTATCACCACAGCAAGCAGTCAGCGCTTCTCTCTGACTGCACACTTGTCCTCGGTTCATTTCTATATGAATCAGAAGTATGATGAATCACTTCCTGTTTTTCTTATTGCTGCAGAAAGAAACCTTAAAATTAAACACCATAAAAACTTTGGAAAAAGCAAAGATGATATTGGTCTCAAATCACATCTTGGCATGATACTGTACAAGCAGTAGCCACATCAGTGAAAACTTTTCCGTGCTTAAATTCAACCTAGAAAATGAAAAAGTGTGAAAACCACAATCAGGTTAAATCTCTTTGCACTTTCAGAGGGGGGAAAGAGACTGCACATGCCCACAAATACTGACGTTTTCTGTTGATGTTTTTTTTTCATATTGCAAAAGGAACTAAGGCACTAATCTGAAATACATAGTAAAGCTAAATGAATCTGAAAAAAAATATTTACATTGGACAGTATGATTATGCTCAGATGTGACAAAAAACTAAAAAAGAAGGAGCAAAAAAATAAGTAAGATATAACAGCAATAAGATGACAAAAGTAGAGCGGCAATTGGCAGTGTTGCTTCTAATGAGACTAAGATTATGATACTATCAAGTGGTAAGTATGGGTGGAGGTTTTGCAGGACCAAAACCACGGGTTATTACAAACACAGATGTGCTGTGAGTCAGAGAAACACAAAAGTAGCACAGGACATATATACACAGTCAAGAAAAGCACTCTGAGTGTAGTTCGGCAGTTAGAGACAAAACACTTTCCTGTCTTTGAAAAAAAAAAAGCCACAACTACGTTATCTCACTATTTTCTCTTGTCTTCTTCTCTCTCTCCTGTGTGTTTGGCTTAATACATTTTAATGCTTCTCTCCAGTTCTTCTACAGTGGCTCCAGTACGCTCTGTAAACCTCAGTGAGCCACAGTGGGGCAGGCCGCTGCCTGGTTTGAACTGAAAAGCAAACCGAATGTTTCCCAAACTTAGACGACCAGTGAAAAGACAGAGTGAAGATGGCGAGTAAGAGAAGGAGAAGCATGGAAAGTAAAAACCCAAAGCAGAGAGACCAGAGAAAAAGCAATGTGATATGAGAGGAAGAAAAGGAGGGACGGTAAGAAGTAGAGAGGGAGAGGCACGGTGACCTCACGTGACATGTGACGTGGGCTCCACCACTCACGAAGGGGAGTGTGAGTGTGTGAAGGATGGCGAGGAGGATGCAGATAGAGTGTGGCTTTTAGCTTTTTACTAGCACTAACACTCCAGTCAGGCCACCACGATCGTGGGAGAAAGAAAGAGACACACCACGCTATCAGGCCAGCTGGCTAACCTCAGACCCTCAGCCCACTGTGTGACAGAGGACCACAAACCAAGTCCTCTTGGCCAACCTGCTTCCATCACCCGGGCTCTGTTAGGAGGGCCCCCTCTCAGCTCCTGCCCTGGTGAGTACACCTCGACACTTTGAGAAGTAAAATTGCTTGTTCTTTCTGTTTTAAACTGCCTCTTTGTGAACAATATCATGTTTTTTTCTTCTCTCTTCTGGTTCTCTTTCCTCTCTGAAATATCTCCTGGTGCTGCTGCTAGCACATGCGGCTGCTCTCTGCAGGCTTGTGGCTTGGGATTCCTGCGGTAGTCACAAACCCTAGATTCTTGGTTGAAAACGTGCTTAAAGCTCCAGGAGTTGTGTCCTCTGGTGCTCTCCTTCCTTCTCTGTCTCTCTCTCTCTCATGCTGCTTTAGTTTGTTTGTTTCAATTCTACTCTTTTCCTCCGCAAGGTCGGTACAGATCGACTGCAGAGAGGGCTCCACAACATCCTGGCTTTCCTGTCATGGCATCCAACAGCATCTTTGACTCCTTCTCCAACTACAGCAGCAGCCTACTCAGAGGTGAGTGATGACCCCCCCACCCCCCTCCCTCCCACCAACAACCCACTTTTCTGTCCAGTTGTTTTGAAAGTGCAGCTTTTGTCAGTTTGACAACTTGTTCTGTTTGCCATTTCACAAGCTATGATACTAACACGTCTAAAAGTGTGAAGTAGGGACTTGATTTGTGAACAGCCCTCATCTAGTTGACTGATATGGCCTTTAAAGGCCTCAGTCCCTCCGCTCCTGTGTTTTCTGTAGGCTTGATAGAGTGCCGCCATAATGGGATTCTCACCACAGACATTCATTATCAAGTGAAACTCTGCGCTCTCTCTGTGAGAATACGAGCTCAGAGGCTCCATGTGACTGGGCCTTTACTGGAACATGGCAATACAATAAAAGAGCAAAGAGAAAAAAACATATTAGGCTCTCTCACTCTTACTTCCAGGAGGTACTTTTGGTCTGTGTGGTGAGGTGAGTGCACTATACTTGGCGACGCTAAACGCTACCCTCAATAAAGCAGCCATTTGTTGTCATGGCAATTCCAATCACACAGCTTTAATGTGCAAATAGTGAAGGAGAAGAAGACTGAAAGTTTGCCTGTTTTGAATGTGAATACTTGTTGAGTTTATTCCTGTAAGTGATAATAACACAAGCATAAAGTAGTCAGAGAAGTTGTTAATCTGATGGCGGCTGGGGGACTCCGTTGTTCCCACTCAACATGTCACACAACCACTGTGACAGCCACTGCAAGGCAACAGAAAAAGCAAAATCTCCTTTCCAATTAAGTCCTTGCTGCAGTGTTAATTAGAGACAGCCACAGAAGAAGCACTACCAACTCCTAATTGTTTGCAGAGGTTATCTTAAAATCTCTGGAGCCTCTCACACAGACACAGACAGTCAAACGCACACAGTCAGTACATCTGTGTCTCACATGAGAAAAACCCTCTGATATCTTCAGTGGAACCGCAGTGACAGGGGATGATGTTCCAGTGTTCTCACTACTTCTACAGACATGCTGGCATTTATAGTTTCCTCCTGACAAGCCCTTTCCTCTTGCTCTCCTCTAAATCTGCATGCCTTTATCTCCTCACTGTTTACATATCAGAGTGTCACAGACTTCAGGTTTCATGCATGCCATCTATCAGAATTTTGAGAGGTTTTAACCCCTAACGTAATGTGCCTGATTTTGACTTGAAACCAAACCAGAGAAGCGAGACGAAGAGGGTCAAGGAGTGGGGGGAGGGAGCAGAGACAAGCATTTAAAGCTGTAATTATCCATTGGAAATCATTAGAGAATATGCAATATCCTTTTACAATTCATTCTGTCGGGAGACTGAAACCGAACTGCAAGAGAACAAAGACCAAGAGTCATTAAATCCTCCAGTTCAATCTGAAAGCATTTGAAATCGGGACTACCTCATGTAAGCAAAATACCCCAGTGGTTAGTTTGACAACTTGCATTACACAGGCAAAGCAATTTGGCCAATGTTCTCTTTTTTAGACTCAAATCTAACTGAAATTAAGAGGAACGGTTATGTCTGTAAATGCCTGGCTTCCCCCAGCTCTAAATTTATTTCAGTGAAACAGCTTATGGAAATGATGTATTCATCTCTTCAGAAGTCAGGAAATACTGTTGTATGCAACATGTAGTTCATCTGAGACATGGCACAAAAAGAAAGAACACCCATTAAAGAATGTGAGTTGGTCAACAAAACTGAAAAAAATAAATACAAAAAAAAAAAGAAAAAGAAATAAAAAGATTCAGATTAAGATAATTATCATCGTTTCAGGTCTATCTTGCTAACTTTATAAAGAAAAAAGGCATCAGTACTACTATCAGACATTATTATCAGTAGTATATTATCTGCATGTGTTAAACGGGTGTCTTCTATATAGTATATTGCAGCCTATCTCATAGTGCAGACAGAGAAAACATATAAGCATGTGATGTGCAACATCAGATGCACTTCGCGTGAGAAGCGAGAGGATGCCTCACCTCAGAAACCTCAGTCCTCTGCTACAGTTCAGGGAGAGACAGACACACACACACACACACACACACACATACATGCATACAGACATCCACATATATAACAACATATGAGACATGCACACCAAATCACAAAGACAACAGACGAAGCAGCTGTCGTTCTCATGGCGTCAAAGCACAGTGTAGGGCACAAGAAAAGGCTAATAGTCTAACAGTTAGTTGTTGTGAAAGAGAGAAAGAGAAAGAGATGGAGAATTTTGCCTCAACAAGGCGTTAATCTGATCCAGACTGTCAGTGCTGCTGCAGTTCACTGATAATAACCACAATGAGGCTACACCTGCTAACCCTCACACAGAAGCACCCCAATTTAATCAGAAAACAGTTTTTCTGAGACACTTTTAAAAAAAAAAGCGGCAGACTCCAGAAAAAGCACCGGACTTTCCGCCTGTGAAGCAGAATTGTATACATTTTACTGAGTTTTCCAATCTTGACATGTTGACAGTGTTTGCATCAGGTGGTGTACCTGGTTTATAGCAGCTGTGATTGGGGCAGTGTGGTGGGATATAGCCTTGGCACAGTTTGTTACTGCATTTCCCTCATCTGGTTGGAAGGGCCGTTGTTTTCCCTGCAGGACACTTTATACAGGGGTCCATTTCTTTTTTTAAAGCATTACGCTTTTGGGAGCCAGCTCCTTTTGTGGCAGAGAAAAGGGCCTTGGTTTATTAGGGTGGGAATGGTTTTATATGTTTGGCTTATTGCACAGCATGAATGGAAGTGAAGGCTTGTGTGTTGAGAAATGCACCATGCATCACCACAGTTGTAGCAGTGTTATTTTGGAGGATTCCGGGAGGTGGTCTGGTTTTTTCTACAAGTGTTGGGGAGGAAGAAGACTGAGAGACACATGCACAATGTGAGAAAAAAGACACTTTAAATGCAAGTAGTGCTAAAATGAATCATTCACAGGGGATAAAATGCAACGAATTTCAAGCTCAGAACCACTGACACATAAAAAAACACTATACAGTAGCTACAAAAAAAAAGACTATAAATTTAACAGAACACATGGCTGGTCTCTGGTGAATTTATTAATAACAAACTCATATGGCGAATATTTTTTTCTCCCCTCTAAAATTAACATGCCCGATTGGAACTTATTCAAAGTCCTGCTGAGTGTGAGGCCCCAGAGTGACGCCAAAGCATGTAGACTGGCTGAGCGAGCTGAAATCTGTAACCAGATATAAAGAGTTTCAATATTCAATAAGTGAATCAATAAGTGAAAGTAAATAATAGAAAACGCATGGCAGTCACACAGCGGCTAAATCCTGTCTCCAATTTAGTTGAGTATAATATCTATTTATAAACCTCTGAAGGCATATTGGATGGAAGAAACACTCTGGACTTGATTAAGGCTGTAAACGTTTTTGGAGGTACTTATTTACTTTTTGGTCCACCTCCCCCTTTTCACCATCTGTCAACACGACTATATGGAGGACCTTTAAGGGTTACCAGTAACATGGCTTGCAGGTATGAAAGGAGTATGGAGTATGGAGAGGGCTGTGCTGATTATGTGGTTGACTAATCCCAAACCCGCCTCCACCCGTGTGCAATGTTGGCTCAAACCAACCTGCTCAGCCTTCCATTGGTCAAGGTTAAAGTTGTGCTAAGTGTACTAGTAAACACAATTTTCTGGTGGTCGGCAAACAACCGCAGTTGCAGATTCTTTTTAGCCAATCTGATAATATGGATTTTGCTGTAGACGTTTCGGTGACTGGAGACAAATAAAAAAAAGAAGGAAAAAAAAAAGAAAACGTGTTATGAAAGGTTGAGCAACTTGTATCAACAAACACTCCTGGAGGGTGGGATGTTTCTATAATTCTACTGTGAAGTAAAATGGAGGTGCACAGACTCTGAAGCAACATTCAGAGAGAAAAGCTAATATCATCTGAGGCTGGTTTCAGACTGAGCATGCAGGAGGAATCGCCGGGTCGGCGTCTCAGCCTCCTGAGACACACAGTTCACGCAGAGTTAGTCTGTATTTTAAACTCTCTGATTTGATTGTGCATGGCAGTTGTGAGAGCTGTGAACCCTGGGGATGTAGACTGAACACATTTACCGAGATCAGTCTTAGATGAAACAAGAAAAAAAAAGGAATGAAGATGCACTGTAGTCTGTGGTAAAAAAAAAATACAAAAACATATGCATGTGTCCAGTGATGTTAGAATAATTTATAATGTCTAGACCAACTTTAACTGGGACTGTGACATAAAAATGAAATTGAAACAGGAACAAGCTGCATGTTGGCAGGAAAATATGCAGACTTTAAAAATGCTTGTATAATTAGATAATAAGGGGGAAATGGTCGCAATATAAAATTCTTTAGCTTGATTTTAAAAAGGATTCCCATACCGGATGAGGCCCTTCTATTTCTATGACTCATTTCTTTATGGTTAATTTGCTTCACTTACGAGCTGATATTTCATTTAAGCCCTTAAGTTAAAATGATTAAACCCACATCACTGTTATTAGACTGCATGATCTCATTCGTCCTGTATAGAGGACGACAAGATTAAGGAAAAACCTTTCTCGCAATTTTCTGTTTCTTAATTTTGTTTTTAACCTACGCCCTAAACCACAGGCCAGCCCCACAGCTTATTACATGGTAAGCCTGGGGTTGCAGGAAAAAACACAAGTATTATTCTCAGCTAATTTATGTATTATAAATGTAAATTTTGGCAGTAATTATGTTGGCGTTTAAAATTTGCTTGCAATTTTCAGTAAAGCTGGAAATAAGATAAACAATTCTAAGCAAACCTGAATCAAAACATTTGTTTCATCACAGGTCTAGTTTGTCCTCAGTAGCTCCGGCTACAATTAGGAAGCTGTGACCTGAGTTTGACTCAGATGAAGCATAACTTTTTGTTTAGACCCCTCCCTGATGTATCGTTAAACAGATGTTGTCAACAATATCCTTTTGGTTGCAGGAAAAGCAAAAAGACCAATGACAAAGCACAGTGTCGATTGCTGTGCACTTTTGTTTTTAACATTACGATTGCATTCTAACCCACAAATGACTTTAATGGGTGGGCATGGGTCTTGTCGGCAGCACATAAAATGACTCAAACTTATGGAGATGCCACATGTTCAGAAACATATCAGGAGACAGCAACTCCTTATTTTTTACATAAGATGAAACACAGGAGGAGCAGAGGATTTTATTTTATCATGTGTGAAAGTTTAGCAGAGATCTAAGGCCCAGAGGAACTCATTCTGTCACCATCAAAGGATTTAAACGAATGTTTTTCACAGACAGAAGAATCCATCCTCTAGACTAAATCTTCACTTCATTATGAGCAACTTTAATCATGCTCAAAACATCCTTATAGCCTAGCCCTCTTCCCATAAGCAATAAAGAAAAAACTTAATTACGGTTGAGGGAAAAATGTAGATAATGATAGGATGTGAGAGGCTCTAGGCCATGAAATGTGTACTGATTTTCTATTTTTCTGTTTTCCCAGAATTTTTTTTTCTCAGCTTGTTTACATACAGTTAATTGTCCTTTCTGCAATAAAACATGATTTTTGGGGTTCTTCTTCCCTCCCTTAAAACATAACTTTAACCACAGGGAAACGATTTTGTGAAGAGAGCATTTCAAAAATTGGATTTTCAAGGGGTGCAAATAAATGACAGGACTGCCAACTGCCTCAGTAATTGGCCACCTATTTATCCTTTTCAATGCAGCACACAGAGGGGGGAAGGCTCATTTGAGGACTCAGCTCTATCATTTGTGTTGTGACTAAGATAAGTGAAATTAATCAAACATGTTTATAAGAAGAAATTATAATTTTGACAAAGAAAACATTCCAAACACAACCCATGATAATTAATTAATTTACTTTTGTTCTTGTTGTTAAATTATAAAACTAGATTAAAATTTAGGTTTGCTTGTTTTGAGAACACAAAACTTGCAGAATTCATAAAATTATTCAATATCCCTGTACGGCAGCAGGTTTTGACCTGAAGTAAACATGAGTGACCCTGTGCTTTCTCTACAGCTGCTCACTTCTGTATTGGCTCAGTAGGAAACACCATGCTAGGGATTCCCCCTCAGCTGTGCAGCAGAAGTGGCCCCTCCATCTCTTCTCCATAGTCTGTCTGCTGTGAGGTCACTCTGTCTGCTGCAAATGCCATTCTCACGGTCACAGACACCGCCATCACGAGTGCAAACGTAAAGGAAACTCAACATTATATGTGCACTGTTGCTAACACTTACAAGACTTCACGCTCACACTCACACGTCTACCAGCTGAGCTTTTCCTTTTCCCCGTGCTGAGTCAGAAATGAGCAGTGCATGTCAACATGATGACCGTGACGTTTTCCCACTCTAAATGCTGTCTGACCTCACTGTAATAGCCAGTCAGTACTAACATATGGTCTCCTGATGCCTTAGTCCTGCACCATTATCCACATGGTGACTAAACAGCAGAGGACTTAACTGAAAAATATCAGTGACTGCTTTCTTGACTTTATATAGTGCCAATTCGTGTCTTGTGCTTAAAGAAATACTTATCAAACTGTGGTTACATATGCACTGATGGGACTGAAAGATGAGCCTCTTCTGTGAGATACAACCTTCCTGAATTTTTAGCTCACAAAATTTAAGACACCTAAAAAAGGAACTATCAATCTTTTGCATGTCAAAGAACACGAGTTTCATCAAAAGGCTTCATTTTTGAAGATGTGAATATATTTGCGGTTAAATACAATTGTAGATAAAGGGC
This sequence comes from Channa argus, assembly GCF_033026475.1. NCBI lineage: Eukaryota > Metazoa > Chordata > Actinopteri > Anabantiformes > Channidae > Channa > Channa argus. Next base: position 6,718,422 of record NC_090212.1, read on the forward strand.
AGAATGAACTAACACTGTTCTTACACATTCTGTGTGTTAAAGTAAAGTCCGCTCAGAACTCCATTTAGCATGAGAGCTAACTGTGCTAAATACTGCCAACCTGGCAGAAAAGATGTTTGTAAAGTGCCTGATGGACTTGAACACAACTTTTCCCTTTAATCAAGCTGATGACATAAGAGGCAGACAGCGAGCCAGTCATTCAGTCAGTATAGAGTTTGATTAACCAAATTACCAGGCAGCCAGACTCCAGGCTTCTGATTGGGTTTACAAACCCTCCTTGTCAACGTTGTGTCATTAGCTTGTCGTTAGCCGCGGCCGCCTTGACGTGGAGCAGCGACGTGCCGGGCCTAAACACAGCAATCAGGGGATTAGTGTGCAGTTACAGCAAAGCCTCAATGAACGCCTCAGGCTCTGAGTCAAAGAGGGGAAAGTCCTGCCTTACTACACTAGGTCCATGTGGCCAGGGTGATAACTGTACACGGGCCGCACCACTACTGATTAGCGATTGAGACGATGAGAGGAAACATTCAGTCACTTTGGACACATGAGTGGTTTCCTGGACTTCAATTAAGTCCTCAACTAAAGCAATGATTTTAATGGTGGGACTCCATTGAAAATAAGATTTAACCTCCAATTAGATTTGCTTAATCTAAAACTAGGAGTCAAGCCAAACAAATCTTACACAGTAACACACAGAGTAACATGCAATGCAGTGACTCTCTGAAGCTGCACAAGAAGGCTATGCCACATGTGGAGATGATTCATTTCTTTGATTTGAATTTGGAATCAACTGGAATGGCTGACAATAATCACCTACTGTGGTAAAAAAAAAAAACGTTTGATGAGTAAAGACAATGTTATGTGTTAAGGTGCTCTCCTGAGCTCCTTGGCTTGCAGGCTGAGACTAGCCACACCCTCGTTTCCTTATGATGAAAAGCCCTGAGCGACAGCTGTGGACTTTCCAAGAGTTGTCTCACGTCTGCAGAGGAAAGTGGCATAGACATTTGTCAGGAAACCAGCACTGGGTTCCTGCTCAAATCTGGTTGGATTCTGCGGCAAGTCAGATGGTGCTCAAGAGGCTGAACTTTTCTGAAGGAGGAAATAAATGCAAATTCAATATTTGGGGGCTCTTTGAAGTCCAACTGCATTTGAATGAGTGTGACAGAACCTGGAGTGACCCTTGTTGAAAGAGTCCCTTAACAGCAATGAAAGGGTTCGAAAGGGACAAACACCAACAAACACACACTTCTATCTGAAAAGATAGAAATGTGTACAGTGTTTATTGGTGTGTGTTCACATGATGTTAAGCTTGAATGTGTAGTGTTACACAAGCAGAGACAATGAAGCTGATAAACGAGCTTTACCTTTATCCGTATTCAAATGGTTTTATAAACAATTCAGTGACAAATGGTTTTGGCACCTGGTTGGCAGGTGACTCACATTTTGCTGCTTTATGTTCATGTCATTCATTTCATACATTGCATACCTCACCGTGTTCCTTCACAGTTCGGAGTAACAGGGACCTAGTCTCAAAAAATAAAAACATGTGGCTTGTGTTGTAAGGAGGAATGAACAACAGCATTCCATGTGTAACCACATCAAAAGTTCCCCTCGCCATGGGGCTAAATGAGGGCAGACTGTCCTAGTTGCCAGTCCAGATGACTGCCACTAATTAACCAGAGATCTAAAACTGACACTTCCTCTTTATCACTTTTTCTTGGTTCTTCACTCTAATCTCCAGTTTTTAAATGTGAAGGGCTTCTATTTGGGTTCTAGCAAGAGGGGACAGCCACACAACAAGCACAAAGGGGCATTGTCTGATGGTGAAAATGTGGTTTACAGGCTCTGCTATAATGGCTTGGTGGTTGCTGGAAGCCATGCACACTTCCTAATATTCAGCTCACATGCGATTTCATTTTGAGAAAAGACTTAGCTATGGGGCTTTGCCTTTGTATGAGAGGGACGCCTCGCAACTTATTTTCTGAGCCGACAGGCTCGGGCTCCCTTACCCCCTCCCCACTTTTCACCCCCTCTTCCCCTCTCTGGTGGCGCTACTATATTTGTGTGGGATCTCTAGCGATGGAAGAGTAGACACAGGCTGCGTTGCCAGTCAAACGTGTTCGGGCTGTCAGACTGAACGGCTTCCAGCGCTGCGATCTGTCTCCTCTCCTCGTCAGTGGGAGCTGTTTGATCTGACAGAGAGACTCCGTTAGAGACACAGGGAAGTTCAACTGCTGGGAGGTTGGATGGCTTCAGCAGTCAGAGTAGCAGCCCAGAGAGGAAAAGGTTTGCACACACAGTCTGGTTGCAATCTTGGTGTCTGTGCTGTGTATCTATAAATGTCTCTGAGCATTACTTATTCTAGGTGCGTGTGTGGTTACACATTTACGAGTGCAACGCAAGAAAGCCCAACTGGGCTGACATATTTTGGGGCTCTCTTGAGCAAAGGGGTGATGACGCAGTGGGTAATGATATCATAAATGTGTGGCGCTGCTGAGCTGCAATGACAGAGCGAGGAGAGAGAGAAAGAGAGAGAGAGAGAGATTTATGTGCTGAGGTGGCAGAGCAAGTAAAACGTGCTGTCTTCTTCAACACCCACCATCATTTGCCCTCACTCTCACGGTGGTGATGACCTCATAAGCCTGCGCCGCAGTCCAACACAGTAGAGTAGATGCTGGTGTCAAGTGGTGAAATTTTAGATGGTGGTTTGGTTCACACACAGGCCATCACTACACTTCCTATGTGGCTACAACTTCCAATGATAAGGAGAAACTCTGACAAATGACTTGATTTTCCAAGATGTATTTACAAGGAACAATAGGGGATTAGTTTTACACATGGTCAGGATAATTTCATCACCTGCTTGCACTGTGTGATAGCTGTTAAAGCGAGCACAGAGAATGAATTGATGTGGCTACTGTAAAAGATTCATCTCCTGATCTGTGTGTGTGTGTAGCAGCTGGGCTCTGGCAGGGCTCTGGCACGGAGGCTGCATGGCAGTTAAACTGTCACTGGCAGGAACTGTAAATCTTTTGCAGAAGGTGAATGCAATGTGACAGAGCCACAGGTGTGTGTGTGTGTGTGTGTGTGTGTGTGTGTGTGTCACAATACTTGCGTATTTGTCTGTCTTTGTCCTTCAGCCATCCTAAGGAGCAGCCCTTAAACTTTGGGTTGGACACATTTGGCAAAGTCAAAGAGAGTCAGAATACTGTGTATGTGTGTGTCTGTAGGGGGTGGGGGTGCTGTCACTTTGGCAACGCAACTGCACATATTGCAGCGATTACCACAGCGGAAAAATGTTTTTCTGCAACATGCAATTACTACAGATTACAGATTGCCGTCCTTGCATCAGAAGCTCTCGCCAGAAAAAGAGAAACACTGCGTGAACTGTGTGTATGTGGATTTGTGTGTGTGTCGTTACACACAAATAGACAGTCAGACACAGAGACAAAGAAAGATGAGAAATGATTATAGCTCACACTAAAAACCACAACAGAAAAAAAATGGGGGAGTTGACGTATTTAGGGGACTCATTTAGATTTAAAAGTTATACTGACTTTCAAGGGTAAATAAAGACCCTGGAAAAAATACAATTTGTCCTCCAGTAAAATGAGGAAAAGTACAGTAGGGTACATTTAGTAGGCCTTTGTCCATCATCATTAACATTATGTAAAGTGTATGCCAGTGTCCCAATGAAGTACACAACACTGAACGCCTCAAATCATATCAAATTTGGACTTTACGTCTTGTTTCAGGTTACAAATCACTCTGAATATCAAGAAGTTTCCTTCAGGTCACACTAAACAATATAGCCCAACAGTGGTGCCCCGCAGCAAGGCAGGGCCCCATTTACAAACCCACCAGATCAAAACTCAACCCAAAGTGCTCCTATTATAGCGCTGGGCCCTTATGGTGAGCTTACCATCCAATGCTACTTTTAGTGGGTTTCCAAAGAATAAACAGGCCTGCGAACCACATCACAGGCTGCTGACTGTCATAGTTGGGTGAGTGTACCCGACAAATGATGTGAGGGCGGAGCGACCGTGACATCGGGGTTTACACTGAGTTCCCCTCTGCCTGCCTCGGGTGTGGTGTGTGCCATTGAACTGCAACTGAAAGGACAGGGAGGGGGCCTGACCACGTTCAACCCCTGAGTACAGTGAACCGATCAGACTGTTTCACTGTCCCTCTCGTGACTTTTTAACTTATTTTTACCAGAAAAGACATAAGCACTGATTTTTAAATATTAAACACTGTATGTTTGGTCATGCAAAAACATTATATTCACACACCTAATCTGATCTGCAGCCATCCCATCAAGAACAATAGTGGCAAACTCAAATCCTTTACTTAAACAGACATAACTTTGGTAATTTTTTTAAAATTGTATTTTTAACAATCGCCATATATGCACTAAAAGCAAAAACTAATTCTCTGCTCATGTGTGATGTTTGCGAGTCTGCAGCCTAGATTAGCTTACTCGGCTTTTCCATAGACTTGTGTTGTACACACACTGCTCTAGTGGGTGACATATTTATATATTTATTCATTTGAAAAATAAAAAAATTGGCCCAAATGCTATTTTTTCCTTTTGACAAAGATAAAAAAATGTCACCCACTAGAGCAGTGTGTGTAGCTGATGTGCTTGATTTTTGGACATCAATGGAAGTCCACAGCTTATCCAGGCTGCAGACTGACATTATGCATACAGTATGTAGAAGCAATTCATTGTTGGTTTTATTATCTGTACAGGGATTGTTGTAATTGACGAATGTTATTCTTTATGTAAACTTTCTAAGAATCTGTGACAAACATGTTGCATTGCAAGTGCCCCCCCTGCTTTAAGCCTAAGTAAAAGTGCAAACGTGTTATCAACATGGTAAATGGTAAAATGGGGTGTGACAGTAGTACAAAAAGAGGAGAGTGAAGAAATTCGGCAAACAGACAGAGAACAATGTATTTGCCATTATTTATACATGATGAATCCAAATGTGAGAGGAAGACAGTGTTATCTTTTATCATAAATTACATATAGCAACTTTACAGTTGTATCTGGTCAAGTTGGAGCTAATATTTAACTATAAGTTTATAAAAAAGTAGTTAAGTCAAGACATTGCCAGCCAGGTAGTTGTCCCTGTCCAAAAGGTCACAACATAAATCTGTAGGTAATGAGCTGATTAATGTGGTAAGAGAAAATTGTTGGGAATTCTGTTATAGAAATTTGTATTTATTGACAAAGACTATTTGATAATCTTTGCTTTTTGAAATATTGAATAATGTTAAGAATTTTTTAAGCATCTGCGATGTTTAGACAGGAACAGTCTTTTTGGTGGAAATGCTAATGATAAAAAGTCTAAGCTCATAGACACTCACAGAATCCCCAAAAGATTGGGAATATAAGATATGCGTTTAAACTTTATAACTACATTTTGTTGTAGATGACAATGATAACTCATTATAGCTGCCAAATGTAAAATAACTTGCTCTCCAATTTAGTCTAACTATAACATACAGTTGCACAAAAAGCAAAAAGCCACGTAAAATATATTAATATTGTATATAAATTTCTACTATAAAATGAAATACTTGGTTACTTTAAACAAATTCTGTAGAGAACTGGGAAACATCCCTCACACATAGATATGTGCTTGGTATTTTTGACAATGAATGAAGTCTTTAAGAAGTCTGTTTACATTCAGCAGACAGAAATAACAACATAGCTGGAGTTGTCCCCCAGCAGCCATTATGTTGCTCAATTGATTCAGAGAGCTTTAATAAGCCCTGGGCTCCATTCTGCACCTTTTATAAAATGTAAGCAGAGTATTAAAGATGCATGAGATGAATGTGCTCATTGTCTCCTTTGGTAACTGCTGCATCTTGTCTCATTACATTTACATTGTCATTAACTCCTGGGTTTCATAATGTCACCTTACCTTTACAATTTTTTAAGATACTATATGTTCCGAATGCCTTCAAGGATCTAAAATGTGGACCTGTTGCTCTCATGAGTTACTGGATCTATAATCGTCAATGGATTCCTGAATGGCCCCACTGCATTGAGCAGGGGCCCCATAGGTCAGGTAGCCAATGGGCTAATGAATATTAAGTTATTGTTCATATTTCTTGTTTAAAAGAGCTTAGTTAGAAGACACAAAATAATTGAGAAAGGGATGCATGACAAGCGCAAAGAGAGGGGAAATAAAAAACAATCCTAAAGAGGTGACACAAAACCAGGCACAAAGCATTGAAAAATGGACTCAAAATAATTTAAAACAGACACAAAACATCTGAAAACAAGCATCAAATGACCAAAAACACACAAAATGACAAAAAACAGAAACAAAACGTCCGAAAACAAATTTAAAATGACCACAAACAGACTCAATACAATGAAAAATTGTCTGTCTATGAATATAATGAACTACAGAGAAAAACAACAGAGGAAAACTATAGAAATTCAAATAAAAAAAATATTTTTAGGATGATTAAGAGCTAAAACAAGTTTGAGTACATGAATGAATTCCAGTGATCATTAAAACTAACATAGACAGCCTTGGTGGAGAAAAAATAACATACGAATTTGTGTGATCAAAATTGTTCAACGTGTTTCCTATTTTCTTGTCTGAACATCAAAATGGACAAAAATGACCACCAATTGTGATGTGCTGACACGTAATGTAATCAAAATTTGAGAGCGAATCAGCCATCAGAGCAGCAAGAGCCCAAAACCCAAACACTCTGTACCCACTCACTGTTGTTTAAAAGTTTCTCCATATACTTGTGTATATAAACACTCCGACGCTAGAATATGATTTGGCTTTGAGGGGACTGGCACAAATGGCTTTGGTGACTTACATCATGCTTGGAAGTCTAATCACAGACACTCTTGTCATATCAAGCAGAAAAAGTCCATTTCATAGCGAGCTATATTTCAGTAAAAGGGAGGTAAGGGTAAACAAGCCCAGCGTTCCACAGCCACCACAGAATTTATCATTCATACAAAAAAATACCCTGAGCTCCAAAAGCAGAGCTAATTTAATCCAAGAGGAATAAAACTCCATTTCATAGAAGCTGTCCATTCAGAACACTCATATTTCCACTGAGCAGAAACCCCCGGCAGAAATTCGAGCAGACACTTTTCGGAAGGAATGCATTCGGTGGGTTGAGGGCCAAAGCTCGCCCTGTAATTTGTGAATGTACAGAAATGTGTGACCGCCACAGCTCCACTAAAGATAGAAATCTTTGTCTTATGTCATCGCCGAACCTCAAACTATTTCTAATTGCCCCCATAGCCCCCTTTTCCAAATGAATAGCTACCCATCCAAGGGCTTATGTGTGCATGTCTGAAAATAGACCAGGAGTTTACACAGGCTAATAGATCGTATTTAGTTAAGAAAAAAAGAAAGAAATAAACCTTTGAAATGAACTACACCTATGTGTGACTGTCCCCTTCTTCAAAGCAGCTTACAAGTGGCACTGAAAGCAGTGTGGGTGGCATTTAGAGGCAGGTATACGTTTACAGAGCCCAAAGGCTTCCAATGGCTTCTCTGCCAATGGGGATCATACTCATATTAGTCTTTACAATCTGACTCATTACACATGAAACCTGAAGTAAGTGGGGTTTCCTTTGGCTCTACACACAGAGAGGAGGAGGGATCTCAGCTCTTTCTTTGTGAGGACTCCAGTGAGCTGTGTGGTTAGTTAAAATTCATTTTCTACATTTATTCACATTTACTCATAAATGACCCATTTAGAACTGCTGGACCATGGTGCTGCAGAAAGTCTACTTTATGGTGACTTTTGCCAACAAATCATTTTGTGGTACCACAGGGAACCCTTTTGTTGTTGTAAGTGCACATCATGATTCAGGTGAAGAATACAGAAATGAAGGCAACACATTTTCCCAGAACAACCATCAGTGAGGAAAGTAGTGATATCTTGATTTATGTCTGAAGGATCAATTTTCTTTTTATCCTTGAATGGTACGAATCATGTACGCTGAGGCCTATGTGAGGTGGTTCAGGGTTTCACATATCCTCCAGGAGTTCTGTCTTGATTTCAGGCTCAACCCACCCAGATCATTAAAAATCGTTCAGGGGCACGGCGGGCTCCGTCCTCAATGCCTGTGCGGCTGAAACTGTAGAAACTGCACATTGAAATGTGGAGGTCTAAATGTGACAGGCGCCCAGAGTGCACATTAAGGCTGAACATGGTATAGCTGGGGCATGTGGTCACATATTAATTATGAACTATAGGGCAGATGGACGACTAAAATATCACCGGATTTGTCATTGGCCCAGTCGAACTTTACTCAAAAATAGAGGCTGTATGATAGGTGATCTGATCACAGATTATTTTCTGTAGTCAGTATTGTAGAGATCTAACTGCTGCTGCTGCTATGTGAAGCAACTGTGTGCTTAGGGATTTAAAAATATAATAATAATAAAATCAAATAAAACCTGACACACAGTCAATAGTCATTTGGGACCCTTGTAAAAAAGGCTCCTGTTGTTAGATGATAATGGCTCATGATATCAAATTTTAAATAATCTTTCCATGATTTGTGTAATTCACGGTGTGTAACACTCAGATTTTTTTTAAAATCTTGTTGGTAACCCCCTTTGATTCACCACACCCCACTGAACCACTGTCCTAGATCACAAAATTAACAAGCAACCACAAACAAGGAGTGTCACTGGTGTTAAACAAACTTTTAGCTTAATATTTCTGTGACCCCAAAAAATAAAACATAAGGGGGAGTAGGTTATTAAAATGAGAAGAGAGACTTGTTGAAAGTAGTTTAGTGTACATTTGACTGACTGAACTAGTGTTTGACAGCATTGTTTCAAACCACATATAATTCCGATACTTATAGACATTTTCTCTACTTCTCCTCTAAAGTATTCAAACTGTGCATGCTGCACTGAAACAGTGAGGTTTGTGGTCAGGTTTGATCCTAAAGAAGCTAAACAGCGCTCTCAAATATTAACACTTAATTGGGACACTTTTAGAATTAGATTTTTTTTTACTTTAAATTTATTTTTTTTTAAGTTTTATACTCAGCACTACTCATTCTCTATTAATCTGACTTTCTTCTGTGTGCTGGAGCAGAAACTGTAGAAAACCTGAAAGCACCGCGATGGCTCCTCACCGCACTTAACTGCACTTATTTATTTTTTTATTTTCTTCATGCAAGTAGAGAACTTAAAAATAGCCACACGCAAGCAGATGAACCAAAACAAAATGAGTCCCTATTAAAACGACACCGCGACGTATTGAATGCATTAAAAAAAAAAAAAAAAAAAAAAAAAAAAAAAGAAAAGGCTTCAGATAAAATCCTGATTTGTTTAATGTTTTTTACTGACAATTTCCTGTTTGCATAAGTGAATTTGAATCTCTTTTTGCATAATATGTTGGGTCAATTTAAAAAAAGTTCATAGCTGCAAGCCAATTCTAAATTAATTTATGGGCCAGCTAAATCGCACGTTTTCAAAATAATATTTATTCACTTTAATAACATCTATTAGTGTTCACCAGACGCAACAAAGTTAACTTGCATACAGTATTTTAAGCGTTGTTTGACCAATTATTCTTTTATTTACAACAAAGACACAAAACACTGACCCAATCAGTTCTCTAAATGTTGTATTTTAGGATGGAAATATAAGCTCTAATCCATCACGCGGCTTCAATGTGCAGTTAATAAACGAATAAATATCCGTGCTGTTATAATAATTTAATTTTTCAATAATAATTACATTTATTGTGAAACGAAATTATGAATGCAGAGGTTAAAAATAAATATGCCTGGTGCTGCTTTGCACGAAACAAAGTCTCACAAACGTAATTCCTTTTACTGTTTTGACTAAGGTCGAAATTAATTCAGATTTCCGACTATCTCAGAGCACAGATAAGTTTCCTTTTCTCTACTGATGTGAAATGTCTGCCTCAGACTCTCTGAGCTGACAGCGATTGAAAAGGCAAATGCGCCAACTAGTGTCAAAGAGCAGCATGGCCGACGGTTTATTGGGTGTGCCGTCATTTGATATAAGAGCCTCAACAATTCAGGTTTCTAATGAATTCACCCATTGACACACACACACGCACACACACACACACACGCACACACACATTACACTAGTGTCTCGTTTGATGTGGAAAAAAAAACTTACTTAATACAGTCAATTAAAGTGATACGGATCTGTATTAAAGCCATAATTTCACTTTATGAAAAAAATTATTTACCTGGAAAAAAGTTGTAAAGCAGACAGACATAAAAGCTTTTCAAAATGAATAAATGAAAATAAAACCACAGGCTTCGGCAGTGTAAATTCGTCTTTGAATAAATTATAAATGTCTCAAGTAAAATATAGTTTATGATATGTGTTTTGATCAACCAATATCTCTTTATTATTATTAGACAATTTAAAAAGTGTTACCTGTAAGATACGTATTTCCTTATTTCCAAAATACTTAGTTTTTGCACAAAAGCAGTTCAAAAATACTCCTTTATTCACCTTTATACACTCGATTAAGCTCCAAAGGCGCGAGGATCATTTGATATCATGTAAAAATCAATTTAACCTCACATCATTCGTTTTGTGCATTTACTATTACACCAAGCGTCCTTTGCTACATTCACAAATAAGCAATGATGTTTCATAATTTCTAGCATGTAAACGTCTATGAAACGTGTAGAAAAATATAAAAGTAGAGAGAAAAGGCACAGATAAGTATCAATAATTCAGCTGGTGTGTGTGACAACAGTGCAGAGCAGAAGCAGGAGCAGCGGAGAGTTTGATTGGTAGCTAAAAGCCCAACCCAGCAGCTTCATTGGTGGAAATCTTCTCCACACTCCAACCACTAAACACTAAAATGACTCGGGTAAAATAATCTCGCGGCACTCTGCTCTTGCGTTCAGCCTCACGGCTCCTTCTCGCGCCCCGTAACCTTTGCGCTAAAGGATAACTTTAAAGGAAATCCAACTGGAGCGACAGGAGAACTCTTATTCCAGTATCGTGCTGTTTTATTTTTTATTTTTTTGTGTGTGGGAAAATCTAAACCAGGATAAAGTTGCGAGAACTTTTACGCACAAAAAGGGACACTGATATACTTCACATTCAGTTTGACTTTAGAACGTTTAGTTTTGCGGTTTGTGCAGCGGCGTCTGGTGACATCAGAAGAGGCGCCTGACAAAGTCTGACTGTTTAAACTCGACCACCTTTTTAGAAACTTTACCGAAGAGCCCCAGTCAGCAGGATTGTGTAACTTTTTGCATCAGGACTGGATTACCTGATTATTACGGCAACACACAGACTCACTGACTGATTTGCGATTTTAAAGTGAGAGCTCAACTAGTTTATGGTGTTGATGACTTGTACACGGGCGGCTGACATTGTCCACCCGCATCGTAAGACAAGTTCAGCACCGCGAGAGACTTTGGGGTGCTTTTGTTTGGCCGTGTTTTCTGCTACCAGTGATAAACAGAGCAGCCCTGATGTTTGTTAGGCTGACACATCCTGAGCAGATCATCTAGCGCGCAGTCGCCACTCATTAGTTTATTGTTTCTGTTAAGGCAGCGAGAGTCTCCATACTCAGACTTAGTGCGCTCTCGCCTCCATCCTTAGCGCTCACACAGTGGACTCCTGAAACCAGCAGCATCGGGAGGAAAATACATAAAAAACTGTTGTCTCCCAAAGAGTTCTGTTACAACCCAGTCAAGTGGCACTGACCCAAGGTGTTGTGATGCATATTCCCGTAGAGCCGCCCACCACCAGACGGTTCACGCCGCCCTCCACGTCCTTCCCCTGCAATAAGATTGGAGACGGTAACGGGACGATGGCCACCGCTGGGCCCCTCAGGTCAAGACCGGACACCAGGAACGTGGTGGACGTCCTGGCAGACCACCCGGGCGAGCTGGTCAGAACCGACAGCCCCAACTTTCTCTGCTCCGTCCTTCCATCTCACTGGAGATGCAACAAGACGCTCCCCGTGGCATTTAAGGTCAGACACATGGCTTCTAATTGTCATTTATTACATTCTATTATATTTTAATGGTGCACATGGTGGTTTTATGTATTTAGGAAATGAATGACAGAAGACTCATTTAATACTGATTTAAGACCAGATAAATATTAAGGAAGTAAATGACTTGCATTTATTTATTAAAAAGAGTGAGCTCTTAAGTTGTGCTTTTTGTTTTTTGCAATTTGCATTTCTGAGGGATGTTAGATTAATAAAATGTGCAAAACGGTTTTCTTGAACATTATGCACAATTCAATTTGATCATCAGCCCAATCGGCCCAAAAAATCTATATTACAGAACAGAGAGATATGAAATTACAGAGTTCTAAACAAATAGATCTGACCATTTATTTTATTATTACATTTACTATACTATATATTCCCAAATGTTTATGGGCAAACATTTGTGGCTTGTGTCAATGAAAGCCCATTTATTGTGTAAAACATGCTATGATCCCATCCCATGAGAACTCAAAGAAAATTGAGATCCCATCCGCTAAAATATTAATATAATTAACATTTAAATCTTAACACGCTGCGCTGCATGTGTCTACTTTAGGAAATCTACTGGCTATAAAATTCGGCTTATGTTTTATTGTTGACATTGCGGTGGATTTGCAAAGATATTCGTGTTTAATATTACTGGAGCCGGATGCGGTTTTACGCGCGCAGCTACATTTGGTTTGGTGACCCAGAGTGACCGCCTGCGCTCTCCTGTGCGCAGGTCGTAGCTCTCGGCGAAGTTCCCGACGGGACTCTGGTCACCGTGATGGCCGGGAACGACGAGAACTACTCGGCCGAGCTGAGGAACGCCTCCGCCGTAATGAAGAACCAAGTGGCCCGATTCAACGACCTGCGCTTCGTGGGCAGGAGCGGACGAGGTGAGCTGAAACTGTCCCTCTCACACACAGAGATACACAATGAGAGAGGACGTCGCTGCTTGTACATTAGGAAAAGCGCTCATAATAATCATAATTCTAATAATAATAACAACAACAAGAAAAATGTCTGGAGTAATAACTGGCAGCATATTATTTTTTAATGAATGTTAAACATCATTTAAACATCTAAAAAGGTTGCACAGGCGCATGAAGCACTAATAGTAGGTATACTTTTAGATTTTATATTTCTGTAAATTCTGGCCGGATCTTTGCATTACCAATATAAAAACTTCAAATGTGGAATCATTTAGGTTTGGTTAAGGCGAGCACCCACACTTTGCCAGCTGATTTCCATGAGTGTCACTCGAAACATGTGGCCTGCGTCACGGTGCACATTTGCGATGTGACTATAATTTAATCCAAGGAAATAGAAATAATTATATGGGTTTTCTTATTCCGAGAAAGGGATTAAAAAAAAAAAACACCTCGCAATTCATGCCCCGGGGTAATTTGTCAAACAGTTCCGCTACCAAAAGCTTACATACACAATACACAATATTAGGGATATTGTGTATTTATCATTGATATGGTATAACTGCTTTAAAAAAGAAGGTGTAAAACTGCTGCATATATGCTGTTACACTGAATAAACCAAAACTTCTTCAATTTAAATCATAAAGAACTAAACATGCTGAACTAAAAATTAGAGTATATTTCTGTCAGTCCCTTAAGAGCCCACTTTTTTGGTATTTTTACTGTTTCTATCTAACGAATAAGAAATTTGGTGGGTTGAAAATGGTTCTCATCTCCGAATTAAAAAGTAGCCCATACCTTTCATTTCTGCAGTCAGTTACAGCACCAGTTCTTCCCCCCCACATGTCCTCCCACGCATTCTCTTTTTAACAAAAGATGTCTTTCTCAGACCCAAAGAGAAGCACCGGACCCACTGCATGATGCAGTCTTCCTCCCCCTGAATGGACTCTGATGCAGATGAGAGCAAGATTTTGCCTTGTTGAACAATAAACTATTGCTGTAGGCTCTTTTAGGCAATCTGGAACACATCCTCTCAATAATCAAAATCATACCCACAGTCAGGCTATCAAAAGAGGTGGTCCTTGCCTTATAATTGTAGCAAGACAAAAGCTGATGATTTGGACAGTGGAACAGTGAGTTATTTTCAGGGAAGGTTGTTTCACATTTGATTCAAAAAATGATATTTCTTTCACAAGTGTCATGAACATGTTCTCTGCCGCAGGAAAGAGCTTCACTCTGACCATCACCGTTTTCACTGGACCGCCACAAGTGGCGACTTACCACCGAGCCATCAAAGTCACAGTGGATGGACCCCGGGAACCACGCAGTGAGTTCACACACTTATTTTCTCTCTCTCTTTAACACACACACACACACACACACACACACACACACACAACTAATAATGTTATTTTAACATGCATTGTGGGGTGATGCTAGCGCTGCAGAGCCACCTGGTTAAAAGCAACTATTCCTAGTTCTGCAAGTGTGGGTGTTATACCTCTATATGCTATGAGAAAGGCATGATTCATATGCAAACCAAATTGAAGACTGTGAGCATGTCTTACAGGTTGTTTGTGTGTAGGCATGAGATAAGTATTATTCATACTGTGGAGGTAAAATCTGTTCACACGATCACATACGCAAACATTTGGTTTCCACTCGGTTTATTTTGGGGTTTAGACTTGGTTTTGGGGTTGATATTAGAATTAAAGCAGGGTAAAGATTGGGGTTAGGTATGTAGTGGTTATGGTAACTCTCTGAAGAATGAATGTGGAGCTGTAAATTGTCCTCTCAAGTATAGATGTGCAAATTTTTGTGTGTGTACATGTGTGTAGCAGGGGCCCAGGGATGGGCCTAGTCAGAGGAAACTATAAAGCATATTAAGGCATAACCCGAGACCACTAAGAGGAGCTGAATAAGTCTCCAAGCCACAGGTGGCTCAGCTCAGTGGAACCCTCTTCATCACCCACCCCTCACCTCTACCCTTCCCCAGTGCTGGTCAGAGGGGTCATACCTACCCCACCACATAACTGGCACGTAGAATTAACACAGGGCGGTCTCCAGCCACTGTTAGCCCGGGCAGAAAGGCTCAGCGTGCTGAAGCTGTTAGCACCCCAATTCAGCCACAGCTACATTCTTATGTGGTTTAATGCTGCCAGTGTGTGAGATGGTGGAGACCAGCATTACTCAGATGAGTCAGTTGCTGAGAGCAGAAGCTATACTTATGAACTGATAGATAACGGCGGGACATAAAAATGGACTCCTTGATCCACCTATGAGGAGATGGTGTTTATATTGGTGCATCGTTTTGAATGCCACTGAACGTATGCATAACTGGTGTTGGAGAGGGGAAATCAGGGACAGAGAGAATTTAGCCTCGTCACAACAGCCTACAACAGGGAAAGACAGTGGTAGCAATATTGCTGGAAGACAGGGAGCTGTGGGGCACAGGGAGAGGGGCAGTATGCCAGCTACCCCCTGCCAGGCTATTTGCAGAGGCATAAAGAGAACAGTGACTGCAAAGGAGGGAGGGACAAAACAATAATAAACACAGTTTGTGTCTGTGTCGATGGTTCCAATTTGATTGTCTTCTGTTTAAAGAAAAAATGAAAGTATGTGCCTGTGCATAAATGCATTTGCATGCATCTGTGCGTGTCTCCGCTTGAAATAACCGTGTACATTAAGGTTGCCTCCCGTCTGTCTCTCAGTATGTCACAGCTCCAGCTGACGCGTCAGAGTGGCCATGCTACTTTTACACTGGTGCTGGGTGCTATAAAGTGACACTGTTTAATATAGGGCAGGGGGAATTTAAGGCTCTGTTAAACTCTGTTACATGGTGCTGACAGGGAATTTATAGAATGGCAGAAGTTAAACCTCTGCAAAGGCCGATTTAAAATAACCCATTTGTATAAGATTTCAATATGCACTAACTAAAACCCCCTTTATTTTAACCCCCTGTAAACAAAGAATGCTGTCTCAAATTATGGCTTAAAGATTATTGGAAATTTGAATAATGCAACCAGTTCAAACAGCTGATCACTAACAAACAATTTGAAACACAGCATAATTATGTTCATTGTATTATTGTGAATTACATCTGAGGCTCAGAGTAGTTTTCATTCCAGTTTAGTGTACTGAAGGACTTATAGCCTAAACAATAAAAATCACTTTTAAGATGAGATAAAGGACCTTTCATATAAAAACAAGAAACACATTCTAAGAGTATAATATCAGTCCTGGCTCACTCAATGCACGGGAACACACACCACCATTCAGACATTATTAGAACCATAAAAATGATCAGATTCTTCTCTAACCACAAGGCACCACATTATATCAGCTGTGCAACGTTTAGAGCCGAAGCAGAGAGGCTCTACTCCCAACACATAAAAGTAACAGCAATTTTTCATTATAAATCACATCCTCATAGACAGTTATATATTCCAGCGGTGCTTTGAACACTATTTCCATCAACATTGCCACACAATTTTCAGCACAACCCAGTTTTATCATTCACAGTTTGCAGACAGCCTGAAGCCAGACTTGGCCATGCCGTGTTCACCTGTCCGCAGGTTGGCAGGCTGCGGGGGCCAGCCGGCACAAGGCTTTACAGGCTGTTTGTATAGGACCTGCATTTCCATGACTGCCAACTGAGCAGTGGCAGGAGTTGGCACCAAGGGGGGAGGAGGTTTTTATTAATGTTTACTGATCCAGTCTGGAAAACCTGATGGACAGGACTGCAGCGGTGGCAGCGGCTGCTTGCCTGCGGCTGCTTGCCTGCACCATGCCTACTGAAAAACACTTGAGTCGTAAAATAGACACACAGATGAGTGAGCGTGTGTACACTAATGTATTTTCACATGCCCCCCAACACATGACTAAATACATAAGCACAGACAGCATTGTGGTTCTCAACAAAAAATAGGCTAAATGTTCAAAATTGTTTAGCTATGTTTTTTTATCTTCATTGCTGCCGATTTCCTCATCACACATCCGGCATTTGTCACCATAACCCCCCCCCTACTCAACTAAGATATATCTTTCATATTTTATTATCAAACTTCTGCCGCGACCGAACTGGAAACAACTGTTGCAACGCTCCCCTCACTTCTGTCTGAGCAGCAGCTCTAACAATACGCCACTTCCAACAACAAGATAGAGCATGCAGACTTAGAAACACCAAAAAGGAAGGCAGATCACTTAAGTGTCGAGACCCTCCCTGTTTGTTGTTGCCAGCAGATGCCTCTGCTACACTGCTCCTACACTTGGTGCACCCTGCAGAGTTATTCTCACCAATTAATCCCATAACTATATTTTCAGTACCCTTCTCACTCTCTCACTTATATATGACATCAGCCGCAGTCTACTTACCCACGGGGGAGTCATCATTTGTATTTCTGTCTCTCAATCTGAAATGAATCAGTCACAGAAGTTAAAAAGATGAACTCATCGCAAGTCAGACATCAGAAAAAGGGTCTAAAATATTTTTAGCTCTTAAAATACTGTTAAGAATTTATTTTTACAGCTTACGGATGATTTAAAAATTAGCATGATTGTACAGTAGGTGAGTGAGTGTAAAGCATGTAAATAAGGCATTTTCTGAAAGTCAAGCTTTAAAAAAATGCAAAAAAGAATTTGGAAACATATCATCTACCGACATGCAGAAATTTAGTTAGAAAAAATATAGCACTTTTTGTGAATATCTGAGAATAGATTTAGCTTCTCTGTAAATATCAACACTTGAAGTTTGCATATGTGTGTGTATGTGTGTGTGGGGTGGGGGGGCGCACTGGTATTAAGTAACAGTAATTATTTTAATAATAACAATCTATTATTTATCATTTTGTTTAAATAATACACCCCTTTACCCCCAGAAGAAGGTTACAGAAACAGAAAGTAAACATTTCACTGAATGTTAGCGATGTGGAAGCCTATATATTTCAATATTACCTCACAGTAGCAATTTGCCTGATAAGAGTTAAAAATGTTACACCTGCATAAGCCTTAAGAGCTAACACAATTATGGTACATACATGCTATCCCTCTATACATTCAGACAGAGCTAACACACTCTGCCACCCACAAGCCCTTGCATCCACAAAAATTACACAAGTGCTGTCGTGTTTTGTTGCCTCTATTTACTTGGCTGGGTGTGTTCACACAGGTCCATGAGGAGAATGGCAGGCATGGGGGGGCTCCCGGCTGCAGGGGTGCATGTTGGAGTTGGCGGGTTGATTTATTTGCATTTGGCACAGAGACTGTACAAAGTATGCAAATAGACAAACAATGACATTTGCTGTGTTATTTTTCCTATGATATTGCAGTCTCTCTGTAAAGTAAACAAAAAGATGGCATGTGTGTTGTTGTGTATGTATTTGCGTGTGCGGGTGCTCAGCTCATGCACCTGCCAGGTGTGTCCATCTCTTTAAGTCGGCCCCACGGGCCACGCCCATGCTCCACAAATCACATGAAAGGCTCACCCTTGGTGCGAATTGCTCTCTCAAAGGCAACTTTGATGTTTGAAAATGGAGATGGGTGTCTTTGAAAGAAAGGCCTACAGGTGTATCAGTACCAGGGGAGGGGAAAGACAGAAAAATAGTGGCATGTCTGATGCTGGGTGCTTTCCTGACTTCTAATAGCTCACCATGACTCTCAAATGTATAACCTGGAGACATAGTGGCCTACGCACATAATCACACACAAATGGTGGCTAGCCTCAACAATCTAACTCATGACCACTTAATTTATGGTTTGGCAAAGACACGATTCTGCCTCAATACCACTCAGAGACAGAAAGCAACAGATAAAGAGGATATTTTATATCTTCTTCAGAGAAATGACACTCTGTGGCCTATGCAGTGACTGGAGGCTCTCAACTGTGGTGTTCCTCCCCCTGGGGTCAATCCAGACACGTCATACTTGGCCTCAGCGATTAGAAGTAGAGCAAATATTGGCCAACTGATAAATCCACTGGAATGTAGCAGCGCATATTGAATAGGTTTGGATTCATTTCAGAGAGGGACTTGTGTGTTGAGACGACACATTCATCACATTCTGAGGTCTCAGGCTCATGATGGGTGACGGATAAGGACAGCAGTCATGCGGGATGTCTACGTATTAGAGAGAATCAGTCACACTTAATTGTTATTATTTTGTGAGACTTTTTTTTTTATGATTTTGATGTTATATATGAATAAATGCACAACTTTTTGTCAGAGTCATTAAAGCATGAGAGGACAAACAGAAAGGATGTGTAATGTAATCAAGTTTGTCATGGTAGCATAAATAAAGGACTGAGATGGAAGCTCTTTGACCACTGTTGCCACCTTAACCACATCTAGAAGCTTTGAGGCCAACTCCCTTTGAGGGCTATGCATGCGCGCACACACACACACACACACACACACACACACACAAATCACACAGTTGTTGGTAATCTCTTTAGGCTTTGGTATTTAGATTTGTGTGTGAACACTTAGCTAATTGATCTAAAAACTGATATATAAACAGACATTTCTAAACAAATGTCTTCTCCCCTTCCTGCTTGTGTTTGCTCTTTGGCGTGTTTCTGAAATGCAAATACAAATTTCTGCTAAAAACAGGAGAATATGGTTTAATATTTTCACGACGTGGACACCTCGGGCCAACTGACACACATACACCCACACTTACGCTCACACACAATAGCCTTAGGATAAAATGCCTTTTCTTTTTCCACTCAGACAAAAATTTCCACCCTATATTTGCTGACGCCAGATTGAACAGCAAGACGTGCTAGGAATTACCAAATTATTTACAGAGGTCTCAGACAGTGCTTTTTATTCACACTGATGATGCAATTAGACATTTTTCTCAGAATCAAGTGAGAAGCTTGGCCAATGTCACTACTCCCTCTCTGTCTCTCTGCCTACTCCCTACACACTCACCTCTAAACTCAGTTTCCTGTTTACCTACCCATGAAGGGAAGTAAAATGCCCACTCTGTGTGTGCTCACTCGTCCTTATTTACACTGACCCATACAGGAGTTAGCCATTACGACCTTTCAGCTGTAATTCAATAAAGGTTCTGATCTGCATTTAGAAAAATAAATGGCTCATGAGTGTAGGACCATTTTCTCCCCTGCTAAATTATGACAATAAACTATTTTATGTGTTGGGGCAGTGGGGGCAGGAATGTTTTGTGGTAACAAGGCACCTGCTGGTTACTGGAAAAGACGGCATGTACCACTACCCTGCGGTCTGGATACTTATGATTTTAGGTCCCAATGGTTAGAAACAGTGAGCAAATAATAGGTGTAGCAAGATCTTTCTTCTGCTTCCAGGAGCAGAGAAGATTGTAATCCTCTGTGTAAACATAGAGAGAAACCTTAGGTTTTCAAAATAGGCTGCAAACATCACAGAAAAAGAGAGGTCAATCTGCAACCTCAATATGACTGCAGCAGTCCAGAAACAGCATCTTAAACTAAAAGTGAAATATACACATGCATACGCAGTGGAAAATTCACACATTTCACATCTCACACATTTATGTTGACCCACCTGGAATATCAATTGTCATTCTGAGGAAATGTGTGTGTGTGTGTGTGTGTGCGCGCGCGCTTAGGGGCAAATGCAAGCGTGTTGCACATTATTGTGTGTGAGCTAGTATGCACAGAGGTGTGAACGTGAAGCCGTTTGACACATCTGCTGGCGTTGCATTGATGTATGTGACAGCGGCAGCTTGCTTTCCTTTCCCACAGTCTTGCGAGGCCCCCACCTTTCCCTCTGCACCTCGCTGCTTAGACCAACTGACTACCACGTAAACATGCGCACCCCCCCCCCCCCCCCCTTTCACACACACATACACAGACTAAACAGCAACCCTATTCAGCATTAGAACTAAAATATCACAATTGAAGTAGCTTTTCACTTAAATATGATCTGTCACTGGAGCCAAATAGGCCTGTGTGCTCATCAAGGCCAAAGCAGTAGCAGAAGCATCAGGACGGGGAAATCTACGAAGGCAAACAGCCAAAAAGGCATGAAAACAATCTCACTCATATCACCCCCCAACACGACTCAACTCCTGAGCAGAAGACACACACACACAAACACACACACACCACAAAACACAGAACAGTGGGACAAAAGAGCCATAATTACATTAAAGGTGCGATGGGACTTATTGTACTTTTAGAGAATCCGGATGTATTGGGCCTTATTTTGGCAACCCTTCACTCTACTTGCCTGCCTCAACCTGTCTTGGTGTAGGGTTGTCCTTGTGCGGCACTGCTTCTGTTCACACTTACACACACAAGCAGACACACGCAAAGAGCTTTATCCCCTTATCAGAAAAGGAAGGCTGCGCTTTTTGCTCAAACAGTCTCATGTAGCAACTTCCGCTGTGAGCAGCTTGTTTTCAGGCCTGCAAGGGGGATTTTCACACTGCTGATGTCCCCAGAGAGAGTCTGATGCATCTGCCTGAGGGACCAGATGATCCCCACCAATGGCTTGACAGGGTGAACTATAGATAAAAGCATGGCAAAAGGTTTGATGACCCCCTCATGAAATTTTTGATGTTTATAGTTATAATATTTGCAAACCAAAACGTTAGCCAAACGTTTTCCAAACATTTTAACTCAAACCTAAATAATGGCCAAATAAATTAACAGGCTGCACATTCAATCCTTGGTTAGAATACAGTTGTAAAACCTAATGCATTCATATTGAAAGTGTTACAAGAGTGTTATTTAAATGAGTGCAAAGTAGTGTAATGTCTGCATGTGGCTAGCATCAACTCATTTAAGGCCCAGACGAGACAGCCACAATCACCAGCCAAGGGTAAAACCCACATCCTTCAGGGTCAGCCTCAAAACAAGAACTTTGATTCGCCCCACTGTAAATACCCAACAGTGTGATTGGTAGCCCAGGGAAACACTGTATCAAGTATACTGCTGCAGAGGTGCTTTATGAGCTGTGCGACGATGCAAGTAATAGAACGAAAAGGGAAGTATAAGAGGTTGTGGCGGAGAGAAGCAGGGTGGGAACGAGAATGTAGGGGGTTCAGGTCCGCTAGAGAGAAGGAAGAGGAAGACAGGTGTACAAGGCTTTGCTCAACAGATGTTGAAACATACCCTATGTCTGTTGAGGGCAAACGGAAGTTTGCTCGTAGGCGAGTAGGCCTCCCTGCAACATGTGTTCAACTGTCGCCCCACATCGCACTGTGGGGTTTCAAAATTGAGATAAGGATGCTACCTTTGTGCTCAGATCTTTTCAACACTTAGCTTTCAAAACACATACAACTTGGGCTTCCCTGATATAAAAGTAAAGCTGGATGCATTTTAAGTTGTGGTAATATTGAAATGACTCACCAATACAACAAAAGAAAACCTCATACAAACATTTTATAAACTAAAGGAAAACATCACAATCAGCTGGCAATTTGAGCCCTCGTGCCAGACTCAGAAATGCTCCTCACACTCCCCAGGCATTTTTTGCAGCAATCCTATATTAAACGTACTTAACTGACTTACCAGTTCAGACATATTTTTCAGTGTTAAGTATAATACATGCTCTCCAAATCAATTCTAGTCTGCTATCGGGGGCCTATCGAGTCCATTTATATGACGAATATAAATATTTACACTTCAAATATATTCAGTGCAGACTTGGACTACAGCCAAAGCACGTATTGCCCTTTGCCATCTAGATAGAGTTTCACTTTGCCCCTGAAAAAGCACCCAGCCCTTCACTAAAGAGAGCTTGTGTTTAATGTGTCTCCCTTTGGACAGGAACATATGTTTCTTTCTTTCAACTCAGACAGAGAAAGGGAGAAGAAGTAGAGAAAAAGTGGGGGATGAAGGAAGGAAACAAGTCATATTGGGTGATCGTTCAGCTGTGGTGTCAGTGCCTAAGGCCTGGCTGTCACCTTACTGAGCAAACACTGTCTCTGTGTTGAACTGATATGAGCTTTGTGGAGGGAAGGTAGGGTAGGAATGGTTCATTTTTCTGTCCATGTGGACTGGTCTAAGAACATTGGGTGCAATCTTATGAAAAACAACTTCACACCTTTCACATAACTTCAACTTGAAGCTCCATGCACTTGGAGGAAAAGCCGCAACTCAAGTTATACTGCATCAAAGATAAAACATTATCAGGAAATAAAAAGACACACATACACACATGCACACAAAACAAAGTGGGTGCTGAGAACGGCACACCCATTTCTTCAAAACACAGCCACTGCCTTTCAGGACATCGTTAATACCAGACATTTTATATCAAGCATTTTATTTGTTCATCATAGACTTCCATAATGCTTTCAGATGATGTGACCACTATGCTTGAGAGGAGGCTAGTAAAGCTACAACCTTTAGCATCCATTTCGCCTCTGGGTGCATATTGAGCACTGCTGTTTAGGCCTCATGTGTGCATTGGCCCCCATCTCCCAGCTCTATCTTGTGGTTATGATATCATAGATAGAAAAACAAGGGCATTCTCTCCTAAGTGCACCCTCACACATTAAATATTCATCCAACCACAGAATCCCCTCTAAAATGGGGCTGGTGTGCAGTGCTGGCACCCCTCTGGCCCCTGGCCCTGTCTAGTAGATAGAAGTCAAATGTTGGCGGTCGGAGCAGGCAAACCGTGGCCACAGCCTGGGTCAACAGGCTAAAGAGAACATTAAAACAAGGTTTAAGTAGAGGATACAGGTTCTGGCTAACTAGTAGGATTTTTAAAAAGCAATAGAAATGTAAAATTTAAAGGAGAGCCATTACATGATTTAAACTATATGTGGTACAAAAACTGTTTCTTTCGAAATCAAAAAACGTTTGAAGACCCAAAAGGCAGGAGCAGATGAGATCAAATATTTCCGTAGAATAAAAAACAAAACAAAATGCAAACTGATTGTAATTTTTAAGAAATTCGAGTTACAAATTCAAAGAAAGTGTCTTAAAAAAGATGAGAGGAAGTGTGAGTGTGTTCCTCTCCTGGTAGGTTTATATAAAAAGCATTCAAAAGGAAAAACAGAAAAGGGGAAAGGAAAGTTTCAAGCCACCTCCCAGTTGATTAGTGGTGTTAACAGCAACTGTAGGACAAGGGTTAATAAGCTCCAGGCCTTGCTCTAATGAAGCCCGCTTCTCTCCGAAAATCTCCCTTTCACAGCCCACTAAACCCCCTACTGGAGGCTCTGAAGAGTGTGTCCCCAAACGCAGCGCCTCCTTGCCAGATGGATCAGGGCCATGGAATCTACAGTTAGGCTCAAGTGTATGTGCGTGAGAGTTTGTGGACAGCTGAATGATCACTTTCATCCCTAAAGAGCCAGCCAATTCATCTTAGACCACCACTGGCCACAGAAAAACTGACCAATTATCATTTTTTTCCTGCCTGTCTGTCTTTTTTTCCAACCAGAGAGCAGTGGGATGTATCATTTCCTTGACCTCAGCCGTTTGAGGTGGTGTAAATCTCTTAATAACTACAGAAGGACACATATAAGGGGCTATATTTGGAGGGCTGCTTCCCACTGGCCGCCCCTGTTCTGGCCTGGAACAGACAGTAGCCACAGTGTCTATGTGTGTGATGGAGCCTAGACCTGGTGCTGTGTGTCATTACCCCTTCTTGTGTGTGTGTGTGTGTGTGTGTGTGTGTGTGTGTGTGTGTGTGTGTGTGTGTGCCTGCTTGTGTGTGAGATAGACACTGAGCGAGAAAGAGAATCAGACGCTGGTTTTCATTCCTTCCATCAGAGTTCAAAGAGAAGGCAGACTGGGTGTAAATGAATGTGAATAAGAAAGATATTACAAAGTGTGAAGGGCTATCCACCCAGCATACGTTCCTGAGTAACAGCACGAACCAAACTGGTCAGCCGGTGGGTGGGAGCTCTCACACACTCACACACACTCATCGTCCTTACCTCTGGTGTCCCACATCCTAATGCTCATGAAAACAAACAGCTGGACCCTTACCCTAACCCACCAAAAAGAACTGCTGTCTCTGCTGAAACAGATTACTCATGACTGAGTATCTGTCTCACATATGAAAAACGAAACATAACTGTTTGTCAGAGGGCGTGAATTTAAAAAGCACCAAAGTAATCTGTGCTGCAGTTTGACTTCGAGCAGCACGCAGTTTGATTCCAGTGCCCATCTACCTTCAGACATTGTGTCTGTGCATGTGCACCTTTATGCATATTTGTCAAAGATAGATATTTCTATATAGTTCGTAAAACAGAGTGGAGGTGGTGGGCACAAACAAATGGACAGAGCGGTAAACGAGAGGAAACTTTACCCATGGGTCAGCCTCTGACGGAAGATATATTGCCCATGGGTCAGTGGAGAGAAAGGATGGGCAAAATCCATATTGGTCCGTCTGCCTTGCCCCCTTTATATAGTGATAAAATATTCAAATCCAGCCATTACTTCACATTAGGCTACTCTGTAGAGATGCCAGGGAGAAAACCACAGAATGTATACATGCTGGTTCACACACAGTTTTGGTGCATTGATAGTTACATTAAAATCTCTTCCACCCATTAGAGGCATAGACCTCATCCGGACTCACGTCTGACATTTAAGGTGTGTTCACATGTTGGGCATGTTCGCATGTGTGTGTGTATGTGACCATGTGTATTTGAGTGTCTATATAAAAGGCATGATCAGTGGTTTTCTTGTCTGACCATCTCCCTAAACAGGACATCGAAGTGATACAGGCGTTAAGTGTGTCGGTTAGTTTTCCGGATCTGGATTAAAGAGATGCAGCAGATATGCTTCACTTAAAATTAATTCCCACACCTCCTGCGCACACAAAAGCTCTCTTTCAGTTTTTCTCTCAGTTATGTTTAAGACTGATGACTATATGGTCTGTTAGCCTTGTCTGGGTGTTTCCTTCTGACTAAGTGCTGTGTCAGTCAGACCTGAATGTGTGTGTATGTGTGAGTTTGTGCACTTTTGAGGGGGTTGTTACTGGGGGTTGATCTACTCACTGTTTCTTATTTTTGAGGAAGATAAAAAAGATAAAGATCACTTCATCAGTTCACAGAAAGAATGCACAGTTTATCATTCATTTCACTTCAGGAAAACAGCATTCTTCAAGCAATTATTTTCAGCCACTTATGCTATCGTTATCTGCAGATGACACGGCAGCAGGTGCAGCTTGGGTAACACTTAGTGTCTAGCCAATGTATTTCAAGGTCTGCTAACATTCTAATAATATTTTTGTATTTGGAATCTGAAAACATGGCAACAGCATCTCTCCCTCCCCTTATATAATTTCATTCTGTGTGTGTTTGTGTGTATTACAATGAAGGGTATTGTTGGTCCTAACAGTCCAAGTCAATTTTACATTAATTAGAGTTTAGACAGGCAAAGAGAGGTTGTTTTGTTTTTTCAGGAAATATCAAACTGTCTGGCTCTATTAAGAAATTAAGGAGAAGAAGTTTTCCAAAAGAACTCGTTATTGTTTTTACTATTTTTATGCAACTGTGGTTACACAACGTCCCATTTTATGCCATTTCTCTGGTTGTGTAGGTGGCAAGACTGTGATTTCTCTTTTACCCACCCTTCTCATTTCACTGTTTCAGGACACAGAGTAAAGATGGAAGATAATCAGAAGATGCAGTTCTCCGACAGACTGTCAGACATCGAGCGCTACCAGAGAATGCGGCTACCAGTGAACAATAATATCCGCCAAAGCCACCACAGCAACCTCAGCACCACACCAGGTAAGGACCTCTATTACAAAGAACCCCAGCCGAACAGCAAAATTACCACAACACTGCAGGGTCCAGATCACATCAATTGTGATTGGGTATAAATCTGTAATATAAGTTACTCGCAGTACATACTGTTCATCCAACATTAAACAAGCCAAGTGCCCTATATGGTTATTTCCTCCAAGGGGGATTTGGAGTTCTTTTCGACTAATCTTGGAGCATTTATATGCGTTGGCCGTCAGAGGGGAAGCTCATGTCAGCTCTGTCCCCGGATGCCCTGCGTTGGTGGGTCCGGGCCCCACAGCATGCTGGGTTGAGTCTTTGGCCAGGTGGCATGGCTGGTCCTGCCAACTAAGGTTGGCCTCAGTGCTGGAGCTGGCCCCCGCACGCCGCACACTACAGCCTTAGGAATTTAACAGCCACCCGCTACCTTGGCAATCACGTCACTCTCAGACTGGTCGAATATGCGGGGGCAGGGGGCTGAGACTGAGGTGGTGCGATAGAGAGGAGGGGGTTCTTTCAACCATATGTGTGTGTATGCTCTGGACAGCTGCGGGGGTGATGGCTAGAGAAAGGATGAGTGTTCACTCGTCGTCATTTGTCAGAGCCTTTTTTTTTTTTAAAAACAGGATGCCATGTGTGGATGCAGACAAAACACACACACACACACACACACACACACACATACACACAATGCTCTCTCCTCCTGCCCACTGTCAAGTTCTCATGCAAGCTAATGAATCTCATTACCTTTGTATCAGCATGTTGCTGTGTACAGGAGGGCTTGTTTGCGAGTGCTAGGCCGTGTGTGGGTGGAACTCTATCAGTGTGTATCACAGTCAAACACCAGTGTTTGGCCTTGTGCTTAGCTTAGCCAGCGCTGAGTCACCATTATGACCCTATCTAACAGCTGACTGTGGAGAACACAGGGTCTTTTACCCTGCTTTCCCTTGTCCTTACTGCATGTTGATATTAATTTTGTTCCCTCGCACAGCCTGTACTGAGCTGAAAACATGTCAGCCATTTTAGAAACAACACCGACCGGTTATGCTGAAAATAAACACTGTGGAGCTTCCACACAATACAACCACTGTGATGATAATTTTCGGATGGTTTAGAGTTTGGAGTGAGCTCTGCAGCTCTCCCTGCCAATATAAAGCCCCCTGCAGCTAAGCTTATACTGTGAGCTTTAGGTTTCTGAGGACTGACTTGAAAAGGGGGTGTGTATGGGTTTTTTGGGGGGGAGAAGTGTACAGACTTGGTCCAGACAGCAAATGAAGAGCAGCTCTTTGCTTTGCTCTCATCCGCCTTGCGCGGGATTAGGGCAGGAATTAGAGTGTCATAGGCTTTTTGAGGTTCAAAGCGCTGCGCTTTTTTCACCACACATGTTCAGTCTATACACTGTGAGCAGACACAACACATTAATGTCAGTTGCATCTGTCATACACTGTAAAGGCCTGGAGCTTGACGCTACAGCTGCCAGTGACTGAAGGCCGTCTATAAGAACTGTGTGTGTGTGTGTGTGTGTGTGTGTGTGTGTGTGTGTGTGTGTGTGTGTGTGTGTAGGTGTGTGTGTGTGTGTGTGTGTGTGTGTGTGTGTGTGAGTGAGTGTGCGAGAGAGAGGAGGGGAAAGGCTGTAAAAACCACACACCTTAATCTGCAGTATTACCATCATGACGGCACACCGCAGGGCAGGAGTGGTAAAGTAATTAATTAACAGAGCATAGGCCCATTCTCTGTGTCTGTGCTGCAGACTGGAGATGCATTGTCATGGCACACATAACACTGAGAGCTCCTGTATGTGTAGGAATCATGCACAGACAACAACACCACAGTCTTACAAGCAAAGCTCAAACAAAAATAGACTTGTAATAAATCCCATTCAGAGACACAGAGAGGTGTTTACATATCAACAGCACACACATCTCTGCTTTTGGCAACCCTGCCAGACACTGTTGTATTTTGCAGATACTTTAAATCCCCGGGCCTGTTTGTTGAGAACTGTGGGGTGATAGATTGCCCATCAACACGTTATAATTAAATGGATTCCCGTCTCTCTGTTACAAAAGATGTTTTCCATTATCCAGGGCTGGAACCTTGCATTCTCCCCTTGAAGACAACTAAATAAGAAAATACAGTGTCATCTCCTCCTAAAGCCTCCTTGCTTCATTTTGTTGTCTGAGCCATGAAATACTGTCTCAGTTTTGTTGTCAACAGGACACGTCTCCAGACATCTGCTACCCTGGATTCTTGAACCTCTCTCTCTCTCTCTCTCTTTCACACACACAAACGCACACACACACACAAACACACGATTGCACCACAGGCATATTGAAAATACAAAACACACATGCACGCACGCATGCACAGACATACACAGTTCTGTGTGTTGCAAGTTCTCCGCTAGTGCCCCAGACAGACAGGGTAATTAAGAGCTCATTACAGTACATGCAGTGACAAGATTCCTGCACACTGGCAGACGCTGCATTTGCTGCTTTTTTGTTCTTTTGTGGCCACAGGTAAGCCTGCTAGACATGTGGAATGATTCTCAGGGAGGGTGGAGGTAGTATATATGTGTGTGTGTGTGTGTGTGTGTGTGTGTGTGTGGTTGAAAATGCGTGGTTCAACTAGTGCAGTCAAGCAAATCTGACACTCAGACAATCAAGTACTAAATTGTTATTCTGGTTTTCAAAACCTCAAATGAGGTACATGTGTATACTATATATATGTCTGTGGGTGGCAGTTTTTTTTTCCTTCCTTTGATACAGAATGTAGTTGATCCTCTCACGTCTAACTGTGACACTGCATTCATAACAAACCAATCAGCCACAGCCTTAATAACACCTAGTGGTTTTAATATTGTGGTAGGGTCGGCATGGGAAAATTTTAATGCTGGCCATGATCGGCACGTGGCAGAACACATACAGCATCGGAGCTTGCTGCATTGGAGTGCCTATGTGAACCACAACATTAAAATTACCAGGTGGATTTAATGTTCAGGCTCAACTGTGTACATTTAAAGTTCTTCCCAGTCTTAAGAAAAACAAACAGCTAAGGGAAAATTTGATTTTCAAAGTGTGCAAAGTGAAAACCAGATTCCAGTTTTACCTTGTTCCATTTTAAATGCAGACAAAACCCAACAAGCCCCTGGCACAGCCTCTAACAGAGAGCCGAGACGAAAGTGGCTCTTTTAACTTAAATGTGTTTTTTTCGGGGGGGGGGGGGGGGGGGGGGGGGGGTAGTGAATAAGTAATACGGCAGCAATTTAATCATCCAGTAAGAAAGTCCTGGCACTTTTGAGGTGGTATCATTTAACATGTTATTTGTTCCAACACCTGTGTGTTCCTCTCTGAAGATGAATATCAGATACTAGCATAACGTTCCGCCATCAAGTCAAGTGCTCAGTGCTTTGATGAGGGCCCAAAGCTGTGTGTGTGTGTGTGTGTGTGTGTGTGTGAGTGTGTGTGCGTGTGTTCCTGTTTGTATAAATATAAGACCCATGTAGTGATGTCATTTAAAATGTCAGTAGAATCATGCAGAAAATAATATATTACACACTTCATTTTTTAAAATGTACTTTACATTTATCCTGCAAGTTCTAGCTAAAAGGAACAAGGAGCTTTTCTATTAATGACACTTCCACAAATGCTGGCACTTCCTCCTGCACAACTGGCATACATCTGCTGCAGCTGTGCTGTGGCCCTCTTGTTCAGTATGTGCTGGCTGTGGCCTCTGCACTGGACTTAACTTGAGAAAGTCCTGTTTGAGGGTAAACCACCTCGATGCCACCATGCCCCTCCTACCTCGTCCACAGTGACCACACTGTTTACCCCACATAAACAAGCTGGCCGGCCCCCCCAGGTTCGAGGCAGCTCTCTGCTACATGCTGGCCAAAGAGGCTCAACCTAATTCACACATTCAGAGTGACATGATCAGCCAATTAGAAACAAGAGAGAGACAGGAAATTAGCGCCGTCAGGTAGCTGTGGTGTGGGCTTTTGAGTATAGCCGTCACACTAGTTGAATTTCTTGCTGATTTCTGCCAAACCCAAGCAGGAAGCTGGCCCTGTGAGGCCAATACAACTGAAATGAGCAGAAATCTGGACCAATCTTTTAGACACTCTGTTTTACTTCTGCGCTCCACTATTTACATAATATGTCAATGACTGCCACGAAGTTTATTTGTTATGGTGCCTGAGAGCTTCACTTGTGGTTACTCTCTTTTTTTGACCCTGAGATGAATAATTCAAGCTGAAAATGTTTCTCTTCTTCTTCTTCAAAAAAGAATCTTTTGAAGCCACCTCCTCAATGAAAAAAGGAAAGGAGAAAAAGAGAAGCGAGAGCAAGTTGTTTTTTAACCAGACTCAACTGTTTGTGTAAGTTATAATTTCACATCAGAGTCAGGCTGAGTTTTACATTTCAGCAATTACAGAAACTACATGTGTGCCTTGAACAGTCTCTATTGAGTCTGGGGAGAGAGGAAGGGTGGGAGGACGACAAGCTCTCAAAGAGAACATAGGATTTTTCAGCCCATGTGTTTGTTTTTGCTCACGTTATAAGTGAGGGCTCAAAAGACATATCAAATGTCCCACATAGCTGAGCCAAGGCCGTGTTCCTCCCCTCTCTAACACACTCTCTTTCTCTCTCCTTCCCTCGTTGGCATCTTTCTCTTGCTTGCTCGCTTACATTCTCTCCCTGTTGCGACGCCTAAGGCCTAAGCGAAACAGGAAGCCAGCACAAGGGCCAGCATTCACTGTTTCTCAATGACACGCTTTATTACGGCAGGCGCATTACATGTCTCAGAGGCGTTGCTGGATCAGGAGTCATGAGGTTGAACGCCATTTTGGCTCAAACATCTTCTCAGCCACCCCTTTCATCTAGACACACACTTCAAAAGCAATGCATGTGTTTATTTGTGTCATCCCCAAAACTACACTGGCACTACCGCAAAGCTACTTATTAGTGACGCAGTGGCTGCTTCTTCCCATTTTAGCCCCCTTCCTTCCCCAGTTCTCAGCTCCGCCCAGAGGGCTGGTCCTCTTATTAACAGGGGTAATCTGTGCCTCTGCTATTGATGTTGTCTGCTGGCCAATCAAAATATTTGAAGGAAATGTTTATTTTCTTGAGCGAATCGCACCAGCTGCTTGCAAGCCTTTCTGAATAAGGCCATTTATGTGTAAGAATTTACCATTGTGAGGCATAGTGCAGGACCTCTCGGTGACTGCGTGCTGATTTG
The DNA here is from genome assembly GCF_033026475.1 of Channa argus. Lineage (NCBI taxonomy): Eukaryota > Metazoa > Chordata > Actinopteri > Anabantiformes > Channidae > Channa > Channa argus. The sequence continues at coordinate 6,750,284 of NC_090212.1, forward strand.
GGATGAGGGAGTTCCAAGGGAAGCATAGATCTTACACAGGTTGAGCCCAGTGTGGCTATAGGTGAACAGCCCAGCACCACCCTTCTCTCTGCTTTTGGCATCCTTCTCCATCCTAATTGCCACTACAGGAGGTTAGGGGTTTACTATTTTGTGGTATCAACAGCAAAGGGCAGAGTCACAGAACCACATTCTACTATGCAGGTTTCTGTCCATATGAAGACAATATTTACATACATTTGAGGAATACGTTTCTGTGTAAGCATGAAGACTAGCCTCCTGTGCACAGAGCGCTGTGCAAGTTGTCTTGTAACAAATGTTCTGTCTCAGACCCAGAGCAAACAGCTCCTGTTTGAGTAAGCCCTCCTGTGGTGTGGCTGTCGAGTGTGAAGCAGGGTCCCACGCGTTGGGCCAGTAGGTCCTTGACCCCTTTTTTTCGCTTCCTGACAGGTTGGCTGGACAGGCTAGCAAGTGTCCTGTGCTTCACAGGTCTCTGCTGCTGCTCTGGTGTCTAGCCTGAAAGACCCAAAAATATCTCCCATGCACCCATCAAGCATGTTTTTCCAAGCCTGGTCTCACTCTGGTGAGAAAACCACCCCTCCACTCCCCAGTTTTCACTGCACAGTTAGCAGAGGCCAACCTCTGACATGAAGACACATCTCCAAATCACCAGATGTCAAGGCAGTTTTGACGAATCTGTCATAAAGTTTTGTTGTTGTTTTGTTTTAAATCTCTATAGCACAGTGACTTCCACACCCCCAACCATTTTCTTTCCTGCAAAAACAGAATTACTCCAATTGACTTCTTTATATGTAGTGTTCCAGTGTTCATCTATTCTTCATATTGTGTCTTACAACAGGTCTGTGGCAGGAGCAAATGGACACCCCTGCTCTGAAGACATGCAAGGTGGAGGAAGACCTCAGACCATGGCCAGGTGAGACCTTGCAGTGCACTTCTTCATAAGTTTACTATGATACTATAGCGAACTATAGTTTTAGAACTCTTTGTATTCCTTTGTAATTTTCTTCACAATAACGTTGACTCTCTGTGATTTGTCGTTATATTTAATGTGAACTTGAGTTACTCGTGTCCGTGCTTCTGTGTGAGTTAATGAGAAATTTGTTCCAGAGGGTGTTTGTTAGTTGCCAAGACATAACCATAATGTTAGGCTTGATCAGCAAAGACCGCAAGGGGTGAGGTGACTGGCAACCAATGGCCTTAATTACCGTGTAAGCTAGCAAGCATGAAACGTACAATGCAGGTAATTGAGGTCATTCCTTTCTGTGGTAATGCTTTAACACCTTAGAACATTTCCAAACTCATTTATTTTAATTAGTAGTCACACTGACAGTCAAATTAAAACAAACAACAGTGACGTGGAGAAGCAGGAAAGGCGGGAACAACACAGGGTGTGACACTCGCTGTGACAATTTTGGAGTCAATTTCATTTTGGCCGTAGGGCCCAACTACATCCCGGAACATTCCTAGGACGCCACCACCCTGCCTGTTTTCTTCTTCCTTCTCTCCTACTTCTCCTTTCTTTCATTTGTTTAATTGGGATCTTTGCTGCCATCTAACAGCCCCCTCAGTCTCTTATCCACCTCCTACCCAGAAACCACCACACCAAACGTGCAAAGTCATTCACTCACACACTCTGATGAGGACACACACACACATTAAGAAAGAAGAAAGATTTGGCCCACTGATCTCTTTCTTTTCTACAATTGATCAGATAGAATACAATGCCTGAAGCAAAAAACAAAAATATGACTGTTTGAGAGAGACTGGGAATCACCAATATTAACATATGTTACTGCTTGTCCAAGACCTTTTCTAGATAAACATTTAATGCAGAGTGAGACATTCATGGTGGTGTGAAAAATGTGACTTGATAGTGAAGGTTAGTTAAAAGTGTATGTTTGACATCTGTCAAATATTTACTTTGAATAAATTGTGAATGAGATGGAAGAAAGAAGAATGAATGATGTATTTATATAGCTTGATCCATCACAATGTAGCATATATGATATAGGGTCAGCAAATCACATCAGAGCCTTTACAGAGAGGCATCATATCTCTCATAGAAAAGATTTACTTAACAAACATATTTATCGTGTCAGCTTGTTTGTTGATGCATTAGGAAAATGTAGGGTTTTTTGTCATCACAATCTTCCTTTACCTTTGCTTGTATTGCATGTCACAAGTTGGGGACATGCAAAATCCCCTGTGTGTCTCATGATAAAGTGTCTAACATGCATGAGGCTTTGGGGCTGTTGACCATGGTGCCACAGTACAGAGGTTATTATTATTTGCATTAGATATGATGCTCTGGCTCCAAAGCCTTGGTGCTTAAATAAACACCTAGAGATCATTTGTGTTCATTTGGGTCTCCTATTTTTTAGGCTGCGCTGCAGCAGCTCTAGGCTGGCACCGTATTGCCTTGTCATTGTCACTGTGTTATCAACAATGATGATTTCCTTCCTCATGGCATCCACTGTTCAAACCACCAAAACCAGTCAAAGACCCTTTCTACCTTGGAAAGAAGAAGCAGCATTTTTTGGAGATGCAGGGAGATAATTATGAAACAATCTTACACACACGTACACATATCTTTGCTGCACCATCCTTAGGATTTCTCTCTTTTTTCCTGGCCTCCACTGATTTGCCTGAGACACCATTCCCTGGGTGCTGGCTGTCACAGTTTGCATCAAGCCTGAGTAAACATTTCACAGGTGAGCGCATGGATTTGCATCTCTCCATTGCCAGCCACCACACACATACACACACATAACCCTCTGCACAATTGCACACAAAGATGTGACGGCCTCAAACCTACCCTTATGTTAACAACCAAAATCAGTTTCTTCCATAAGCAAATGAGGCAAACCTCCTGTCATATCTGGGTTACACGCTTGACTGTGGACTAGTGGACTTCTTGAGCTAAGCAGAAAGGAGGAGGAGGATGCAACCCTCAGTGAATTAAATAAGTGTGTGGCACTTTGCTTCAGCACTAAAGGAGAAAAGAGAAACCGAGAGCACTGGAACACTATGTTCTCTATAAAAACACTGATTCCCAGGTACCCGCTTCACAGACGGCAAACCGTGCCAGCGAGCCCTCTGGGGTCCATCCCCTCTCCTGTCCCTGCAATTTAGTCAACATGTTTCAGATGAGCCTAATGGAGATCATGTGTGGTTTTGGGCCTCAGAGGTTACAGGCAGCTACTACTAGGCTGAGTTAGGAAGACCCTCTCTGCCAAAAATACACCACCGTTACCACAGCCACAACAGTGGAGCCTGTACTTATACTGGGTGGGGGAGGGTGGGGATGCAGTAAGGTATGCAACATGGTTAAGAGGGAGAAAAAGCAGACTACATAACTTTGCTTCTCAATTACAGGACAGTTTGTTTAGCCCTCTCCTCCAGAGGGAGCTACCATACTGTAAAGAGTTTAAGTCGGTAACAGGCTCCTCCTGGCTCCCAGCCAAGACGTTGATACTACACAAGCCTATTAAGGTGTTGTGATAAGTGTCCAGTCCAGTTTCCCCTGACAGAACACAGGAGTCAATCTCCACCACAGTTTAGCCAACACATTTCCATCGACTCCAATTAAATGCAGATCATGAGCAGGGTGGGTCGCAGCAGCCAGAGCCATCAGGTCTCCACGCCACATATTCCCTCCCTTGCTTCACCCTGAAGCCTAAATTTAGGGCAGACTGGAGAGAGATGAAGGGATAGAATGAGAGAGAGAAAGAGAGAGAGAGAGAGAGAGAGAGAGAGAGAGAGAGAGAGAGAGAAATAGAGGCTTTTGGGAGACCAGTAAGAGTAAGTGGGCCAAGTCCATTTCATTCGAATGAGCAGCAGCTGAACGCTTGGATTTTCCTCGCGTGAAATCAGATATGGAACCCAGCTCCAGTGCCTGGTTGACTCTGGAAAAAGAAACAGCTCCCCCACTACCAAACACCCTCTTCCTAAATAGAAGAGGAAATTCAACTGCAGGAAAAAAAGAGGGGCCATGGAAATTGCAAAGGAACAGATTTTTTTTAGTAGCTGAAAATGGATTCAGTTCTCCAGACACAGGGAAAAGACATTTCAACAAGACTGTGGCACGCAAGTTTGGCATTCTCCCCCCTCAGGGCTGTGGCATGCAAGCGCTTGCTATTTCACAAATACAAGCTTTCTTTTCTCTGCCATCCAAATCCACATTTTACACTTGCAGTCATGTGGGCATGTTGGACCCATGAAAGCCACATGCGGACAAACAAATAACACCATGGATGGAGGTGCGTGTGTGTGTTTGTGAGTGTATGTACAGACAGCAGGTGTGGACAGAGCATACTTCATGTTGACACCAGGTATGAGGAACGTTTCCTAGTTATGGCGAACAACCAGATTAAGGGCGTTTACAACTACAGAATATTTCAGCCTGGCTGTTGGCCACCTTAACATCTCTTGCCAAATATGTGACTGATTTGAGCGCAAAGACTAGGCATGCTTAACTTGTTGGCCAACTGGCCAACTTTTTTACAGTGTTGTGTTTTAGTACATATAAACTACAAACTGACCTTATAAACCAATACAGAGCGTAATTTACTAGAAGTTTACAGATAGCGATTCGCTATTAATCTGTATCAAGTTACACCGCAGAAAATGAAACTTATTTGTCCCTTTACCATAGTGCAAATACAAATATACAAATACAAACAATAGTTGCCAACACGTGGCATTCACAAATCCTGGAACTGCAGGGCCTTGATCATCCAGTATCTGAAGCTCAGGATGTAACATTAGCCAATCATGGTCCTTAGTTAAGTGAGAGGCACAATATGGTGTTTGACTTAAGGAACTAACTTAGTGACAGTAATGGCCCCAAATCTTAGAGAAGCTAAACTGCCAGGTCAAACCTTGGAGCAACATTTCAATTTCCCTTTTTCAGCTGAATAATTTAGAAAGTGCGCAGTAAAACTCAACTTCCAACAGCTTGATTCAACTCTGCTGTTACCCGTGAGGTTACACTCAGCAGTTAATTCTAACAGATCCTGGACTGTGATACACATTAGAGGATATTCACACCAAAACACTAATTCTCCAGCTTCCTTTCTTTGCTTTTATCATCTCTATTTCTCTCTCTGTGTACTTATTGTCTGTCTGCTTCTGTCATCTAAGTATGATTTACGTTGAGCCGTCGATGTTTATACAAAGCACTCCTAAGCATTGACGACGTCTCTTTTCATCGCTCTGAGTAAGACTGAATTCTATATGTTGCTGTCCTTTTAAAGGGGTGGTAGGAGGGCTGTGGTGAGGGGACTTTTCATAACTTCAGTCCACTACACAGGGCTGTGGGATGATGTGCTGTCAGTGCTCGATGACTGTTATTAAGCAAAAAACTGTCTCAGTTCATTACTTTCAGTAAATATTTCCATAAGCAGACGTATTGCAAGAACTCTGAGCACAGAATTGAGGGTCTGGGATAGTTTTCTGTTGCTAAGATGTATGTTATTTTTTTAGAATAATAGAAAATGCGATATCGGACCCTTGTTTCAAAACCCAGAGAGCAAGTTTCATTCATTCCTGAATATTTGTTGAGTCTTTTCAACCATTTGTTTCTTCATTTGTGCCAACAGGAACTACAGATATTTTCCAACAGAGGACCACCTTCCCATCTCTGACCCCGCTGGCTGACCCTCGCTTTTCAGACCCCCGCATGCACTACCCTGGGGCCTTCCCTTACTCAGCCAACACCTCCAGCACCGGCATCAGTGGCCTCAGCATGTCAGCCTCTTCTAGATACCACACCTACCTGCCACCACCTTACTCAAACAACCAGACCCAGAACTTCCAGTCCAACTCCTACCTGTATTACGGCACAGGTTCTGGATCCTACCAGTTCTCCATGGTGGCACCAGGGAACACTGGGGGCGAGCGCTCCCCCACCCGCCTGCTGTCCTGCTCAGGTGCTACGGGTAGTGGAGGCTCCAACAGCCTGATGAATCCTGGCCTCAACACACAGAGCGAGGGCGTGGAAGCCGACGGCAGCCACAGCAACTCCCCTACGGCCATGAGTGCCTCGGGTCGCTTGGATGAGTCTGTCTGGAGGCCTTATTGACTGACAGACAGCTAGACAATTAGAGAGTGGAGGAAAAGTGAGTGAGCAAAAGCCAGGAGGTTGATGAATAAAAAAAGCTGAACACTGAAAAAAAAAACAACAAAAAAAACCAAAAAAACCAAAAAAACAAAAACAGAAATGCTGCATGTTTGTCTTTTGTTTCTCCAGCGCTCGCTTTAAAAGACTGAGTTTTAGAGCTCTCCCAAGACCCCGTGTTTTTTGTAAATTCTGAGTGAACTCCTGCACTGTGCTAAAACATGTACTCTTAAAAGGACTATTAAAGCCATATACATTGCGATGGTGTTCAGCTCAGACTGTAAAATAGAAGTGAGAGTAAAACCAAAGAAGCCATCATCATGTTTCAGGATCACTCAAACAGGTACTCATCAAAAACTAATAGAAAAGCAACTAAAGACAGCGGTTGTATGATCAACCACCACAGCTGATTAAAAGAAAACACAGCAGACATTCACCAGATGGACCGTTTGGACAAATCCAACTCACCTGGTAGGTGAAGATAGGTAGACCTGAATGTTGCTTGTAGAGTGATTCTTGACATATTTCCTAAATCTGTACTGCTGTAGCAATCAATCTTCCAAAGCTTTAATTTCTTTAAAATTTAAATATTGCAAAAGTCTTGTCACAGTTGTGAAAACATCCTCAGTAGCATCCATGGCTGTGTAATAACAGTATCACAGCAAATATGCAGTACCTTACTGTTTAATTTATTATCCAAAATGGACAAATAGCCTTTGGTGCTAAGTTATGCAGTGGAAGCTTCTACAAAAATCACCACATATTTGAGAGAAAAGAAATATATATCTGTTAGAAGTCACACATTTGAGAAAGGATTTCTCCTTTGTGGAATCTCCAGTGTATTCAGTCTCTGCAGAAAAATGGCTAATATTTTGAGGAATGTAAACGATTACGGCAGAGGAGTGTACATTTTTGTTTTTTCTTCCTTTTTTCTTTCTTTTCCTGGAGGAATGTTTAAGTCCTAAAATGTCTGCTCCTTAATTTTCCCCAAATTTCATATTCAAGCCCTTTTCTGATTTAAAAAAAAAACAGTCCTAGTCTACTATTTTTGAACTGGATGAAACAGTTTACTTTAATATTTATTTGAGCCAAATTGTGAGGAAATGTATGCATATACCCAAAATTCTTTAGCATTTCTCTCTACCTTTCCTTTTATAAATATATATATAGTATATATATATATATATATATATATATATATATATATATATATATATATATATATATACACAGTACATATACCATGTTGTGTTGTTGAGTATAAATTTGGAATTTGTGTAATATATTGCTACTAAATTATAAAAAAACAAAACCTTTAAAGTAATTATTTTGTCTTCCAATGTAGCTTTGATGCACTAAAAACTTTTATTCCTTATGAACCACGCCCAACAGATTCTGTTAGTGAGACGCTGTACCTAGAGCCATACTTTTTTCCAAATTGCCTTCCTACGTTAAATAAGCCATTTGCTTACATTTTGCACTATATTTTTGAACTTTTGTTTCTTCCTTTTGCTGGTGTATTTACAAATATCAGAAAGTTTGCAAGTTTTTCAGAACTAAGTGAAAAAATATGTTTGCTGAACACACTTTGTGTTATTTCAACAAATTCTTTACCAAATAATTTCCAATTTCAAGAGATTTTATGATCAGACACACATTCCTACTTCACAGGTGTGTGTACATTCCCTCTGTGCGAAAGGCCTTTCCCCCTGCAGTTACATGTGATCCTGAAGAGTGAGGAGGAAGACTGTGAGGATGAAAGGATAGCACTGAAGGCACTGGGGTCATAGTTGTATTGTCTAAGAAACACCAAGGGCAGTTATGCAAGAGACCTTCCATTGTTGTGCACCAGCGAGTGCTTTGAATCCTGTATGGCCCTGATTCTGTCTTTTCCCGGTTTCATTTATTAATCATTAGTTCCAGGGGCCCGTGGCCCTGCCAATAATTTATACGCCCCTACAGATCCTCTTGGTGTGAGCCATACCAAGACATTCATGAAAGATATCAAGTGTCTAACATTTACTAGCAAAGTCTTTCACAAGAAGGAAGTCAATTAGCATTCATGACTCAGTAAGATGGGTGTTTAGTCAGTACAGAAGTGAGATTTAATTTCAAAGTGATAGTGATCCAAAGCAGCTCAGGTAAAAAAATAAATATGCAAATTATCCTGATGATTCAACATAAAGACCTTTGTGTATTATTCCTATTTTTATTTAACAATTAGTAAAAATATCTCATTCCTAGTTCTCTTTGATTTTAAAGAAAAATCAATTTTCCCTGCCCTCTCCTCTGGAGTCTTTATTCAGAAGGAGACCTTAATTTATTATGGGCAAATATTATGCAGCTAAAGAAGCCACATGTACTTTTTGTGTGGTTACTTCAAATAAATAAATAAATACATACATACATTAAAAGCAAAACCTTCACAACTGCCTGTAATGTAGTTAGGATGTTAATGGTGGGAAAGATGTGTGTGTTATATGAACTTTGTCTTATGGAGAACTACAAAGCAAAATAAGTGAATTGTTTTTTTAATGTATATTGCATTTAAAAAGCACAATGTTACATTTCCTTTGTTTCTTTTAAAAAGAAATCCCCTTTCATTTTCATATAACAAAAATGTTAAGTCATCTCGCTGTCTTTGTTTCTCCTTATGCTCAAAGCATGTACACCAGAAACTAATATGTTAATTTAAAACTATCATGTACGTATGTAATGACATTGTTAATGCTTCCATATTGAGTGCTTGTAAAGTTTGCAGATAATGTAGTTTTTAATCATTTTAATTAAAAAAAAAAGTGTTTGACTTTTTTCTTCTCAACTGCTGTTTAATACATTTTACCTTAGGAGTTAAAATCTTTTATATGTGCCACCTGACCTATTGAGAAGAATCAGCCCCAGTTTTGGGTTCAGTGTTTACAGATACATCTTTAAACATTATGCACATTACTTGAAAAACAATTCCTATTATTATTATTATTAATACTACTAATTACTGTACTAATTATGAAACTCAGTGCTCAAACGTCTGGACACTGAGATCTTTAAACAAGTGGATGTGTTAAGAGTGAAACCCAGAAACTTAGACTCCATCACATCAGCTATCAAGCAAACCAGAGGGAAAGTAAAAAAGTTGTAGGACGTTGTGATCCAACAAATTATGTTCCTCTTGCTCATACAGTGAATACCATACATGCCACTGCTTCCATCTCATAACCCTGGCAGTTCATTGATAGTGCATTTCCAATAACCCCCCTTTAATAATTACCCTGTTCTTTGCCATTAGAAAAACTCACTGGCAATTACTCACACTTCTCTGAGGTTTGAAAATGCCTCGGCTGTCAACACGGTGGTACCCAGACTGTAAATAAAGCGTGGCTAAGGAATCCAACACCACCCTGGCAGCCTCCATGTTAGTGTACATCGGCAAGTTGCCACTTGTTAAAAACAATACAGAAGAAGTTTGGAATGTCGGCCGTCTTTTATACCAGCTATGTGGTTGTTAATTTATGCGGCGCTGATGGCATCTGCTTGGCCTATGTGCAGCTGAGACACAAGATTAAACACTTGAGATGCTACCTTGTGGGGTGGTCTGATTTCAGATCTCTCATGTGGTTAGCCTGAAATACAACACCCACAATGCCTCACAGTTAAACTAATGCCACCTGTTGATATACCATGACAGGCCTTTCACTTCTAAATGCTTTCTTTTTCTTCCTCAGTTTTTCACTATTTTATTTTCCCTGTTTATACTCTCCTGTATCTATACTCTTTCGTTCATCTTTCATCCTTTCTTCTCATTCAATTCCCTTTCTTTCTTTCTGTATGGCTGTGTGCGTCAGGCCTTCTGTGGGGGCAGAGTTGGCAGAACAACAAAGCCTCGGGACGCACACGCAGCCTTGATACACACTGTATTCAATTAACTCTGCACACTCAAAGCATTTGCACACACGCACAAGAAACACACACACAGACACACACTATCCCCTGCTGACAGATCTCACACCCACCTCCACCCATACAGTCTGAGGTCCACCTCACAGTGTGAGTATATGATAGATCTGCACAGTCTTTTCCCAACCATTTCTTCCAGGTCTCGTCACAAAGTGGCTCTACGTGCTGGTCCTCGCAAATCCCTCACTGCTCAGGAAGCAAAAAGATGATAAGCTTTGAATTAGACTGGGCTCAGGGGAATTTTCCAGCTGTCTTCACACACTCTGTGAGAACTGGCTCTCTCGTCCACATGTGGGGAGCAGAGGAGCTCTCATCTGGTTCCGTCTTTTTCATGGAGATACATGAGTTGCGCTGCCTTTTTAAAAAAAAAATAAAAAATTATTCTGTGTTCCTGCAGTGGTGTTCCATTGCGAAAACTGTAACTCTCAAGGCAAGAGGGGAAATGTTTGCCTGGATGAGGCCACTTGTCTGGTTGTAATTGTAGTCAAAGGGATGATGAATTGGCTTATGAGATGACATAGAAAATAGCTTTTTAAGTGGATGAAATATAAGATCAACTGGAGGCATGATTGTGAAGAAAAATGAAATTGTGAATTGCTGTAGGAAAAAAATTACTTTCTGCACTCATCTGTTTTGTTGAAGAGCACAAGGTCTTGAGTTTTCCTGTCACAAATTTTCTTCAATTAGTCAGAAAAAGGAAAATAAATATAGTGCTATTTATACATTTGAATAAGAGACAGACACAGAGAAAGAGATACAGGAGTCAGAAAAACCAACCCGAGGAGAGAGGGAGTGTTTTGGAATGAGCACAGAATCGTTAAAGCCCTCTCATTTCTCATGAACGCTGTATCCTCTGTCGCTTCTGCGGTACCTGCATACGAAACTCATTAGGGCCTCTTCTACTGCCGCTGACCTCTCCTGCCCCCTGAACCCGTGAGAAGGAGCAGGCTAGAACTGGCTTGTTTTGGGTGCCTGGTACATGACCATAAGTCTATTTTCTAACCAGACTGGTGGTGGGAACAGAGGCTGTCGTCCAAAATTAGGGTTCCCACAGATTGACCGAGAAACACAGGGGCCAGGGGCTAAGAAACCGCGAGAGCTGTGATGCAACTGTTCTCATACTGACTAGCACTGCCTCTCTGACAGGGAGCTGAATATGGACAGAGAGATAGAGGAAAAATAAAAGAGAGCTCACCGAGTTCAGAGGGATCCAAGTGAAGGTAGTTTCTCATCCATGCTGCCTCTACAGAGACCGGTCTGTGCTACCATACACCCAACAGAGCCCCGTTCCCACAGTGGAGCACCTCTCCATGGGACTAGAACTGAGATCCTGCTCAGGCCCTGAGGATCAGTGAAATCTTAAAAGAGGCACTTGCAGAAAGAGAATCACTATCAGGTCGACCCAGAGAATTGCTACCATAAAAATCAAGGTCACCGCTGTTATATGAAACTGAACTCTGCTGTGTGAACTCTCAGTGATATTTCCAAACATGCAAGTAATGAACATTAAGGGATTTTATTCTGAGCAGCACTTAATCACCCACTAAAATTTCCAGTCTACTTAATGTTCATCTGTCAATATTTTTGGTAATTTACAAAATCAACAAAACTATTTTTCAAGCAAACATGAAAAAGAACTGTACTAATAATATATGAAAATAAGGATTACTTGAAGCCTTAAATATTAAATTACACTAAATATTTGCATCACACTTTCACCTACTTTTCTTCCTGTTCAGTGTATCTAACAATTACCATCCAAAACTGCCTTGCAGTTAAGTTTATCAAAAGGCATTTTTCCACATTTATATGAACAAGGGAGAAAATGGTTCTGTGTTTACCTTAACGTTTTATTTAAGATGTGTATGTATGAGCCGGATTTTGTAGCATTACAACGACTTTAAAAGCCTGCAGTGCACATAAACTTACAGTGGACATTTCAGATAGATAAAGGACAACTGAAGATCCAGACGAAAATCCAGAAACATTTTCACAGTTTCGGGATTTTTTTAATGTGAGTAGATTTTAGTCATTTTAAAAAATGTTATGCTTTAGGTTTGGGGTTTATTGCGAAATAAATTATTGTGAAAATCATTATATCATTGTACAATGCACAGTATTTTATGTGTTTAAACATGTCTGGAGGAATCTTTTCAAACCATGTTGCAAACAATTTTTTTTCTTTGCAGCTGCAATTCAAAGAATTTCACAAGCGCTATCACCAAGTAGCACATATGCAAAGAATCAGCTTGATAGTGCTGATAAGAAGAGTGCAATGTTCTAAACAATATTCTAACTCAACTGAATCATCCTTCCTCACTTATCTTGTCATAGGAAACCAAGACATGTAAATGAGTCAAAACCAAAAGAAGGCCTTTATTGAAACCCAGCAGACCGCTGCATGGTGGCCCAGACCATGGTTAAAGGGTATTCTGGCTAAGACCGCAGCAGTTAACTTTCATTTACTGAAGATATCCTAATGGCCTGGATTCTTGTCAGATTTTTGTCATTGCATAATGTCCACACATAATTTAATTAGTTCGTTAGGGAAATAAAGCAGAGCATATGATATGAAAGAATAAAAGCCTGTAGTGTTTTGGGGTTGTTTTGTTGACTGGAATAATGACATGACATGCTTTTTTAAAAAGTTTGATTTAGACATCGCATTTGCACTTCACCAGTGAACCAAAATATGTTTTTACTAAAAGAGCAGTGCAGCTTCCCAGAAACAATGATAGTTGTTTCCCATACAGATTCATGAGAATTGACACAATCTTTTTTTCTGTCCTTGTTTCTCACAGAAAAAAAAATCTGAATAACGATCTGTACATGCAAACACTGCTTCCTCTATAAAACAGGAAATTAACACACACACACACACACACACACACAGACACACACACACACACACACACACACACACAGAGCACAAACACCACACACTGTAGCTTCTTGCCAGACTCTCCCCCATCATGGTGGGGTTCCGTTGGAAAGTGGGCAGAAAAGGGGAAACAGGGATCCCTGTGGAGTAGGTCTCTATTCACTTCCTCCTTCAGCAGGGGAACCCACTCAATTGCCGGTTCACATACACACGTTCTATCTTTCGATCTCCCTTAATGTTTTCATCCTTGTGCGCAAGCAGTGAGTAAAACGAGGACGATTGCTCAAGTCTGCTTTGGATCACGTGGGAAGCTTCAAGCCTCCGTTCCCAGTATTTACTGTGGCAGCTCTAAAGTTAAATTCATGTCTCTAATTTCTTGTTCTCTGTCCCTCTGAAAGTAAACGTCATCCTTGCACTGACCACCAATCTAGATGAGTAATATTCTTTCACCATTGAGGGCTGATGTGGCTATAAAGAAATCTGTGAAAACCGCCGAAGCACCACAGAGCTACAGGCCTTCTTTGACTCATAAACTGACAGCATTAAAACCATCTTCTCCTTCATCTAAGTGTCACTGAACACAAAAGCTTCACACACACACAAATCCGCCTGTCGTCTGTCTTCTTTCAGCAACCATCATTTTTATTGTTGCTCCCATATTTGCACATTGATACTCAAACTTTCTCCTCAAGACAAACAAAACCAGGCCTGAATGAATCAAGCTACTGCTGACACACAAAAAAGTGTCAACTATTGTTATTGTTAGACAGGTAAGGTGACTAAAAGCCATCGCATTGGTGTTTATATCTACAGTCTGCAGTGTGTGTGTGGCAGTGTTACAACCTCTCATGTTTGGCCATGGGTGCCCTGCAGGCCTCTACTAACAAGTTCCCATGGTTCCACTAAAGCAACTGTGGAGTTCCTTGTGGGACACCTCCCACCCACTGGTTTGTGTTCATAATTAATGGGAGATCATCTTACACTCTATATGATGTGTGCATGTGAAGTAAACAGTTTGTGTGTGTTTAGTGTCTTTTCTGCATGTACACCTGTACGGTGTGTGTGTTGGCCTGCAGACACCAGACACCTTAATTTCTCATATTTATGTTTTTGCCCATGAGGCAGAGAAAAAGATGAAGGAAGAAAAATATCTTTTTAGTGTCTGGAGACGCCTGTTACGGAGCACTCATATTTACGAATAATTGCTTTTAAGTACTGAGATATAACAGCCAAATGGGCTGTGGAACAAAGAGCGTTTGGGGGGTTGGGGGTGGAAAATGAGGCGTTTACAGTACATTCAGGGCCTGGTAATGAGGGGGCTTTCCTGAGAGATGACAGCGAGGAGGAGGATCAGAGAGAGAGAGGTAAAACAGAGAGAATATATCAGATCAGGGGGTGGCGATTACAACACTGATTGCAGAAAAGCTTTTTTGGCCCTACAGATGGCCTCAGATTGTGAAGAGCTCTGACCAAAAGATCATGTACGTGCATATACATACCTTACTGTCCCCCCATTTCGAAGCCCACAGGTGTTTGTGCTTTATGAGAGGCCCTACACTTCACATTAGCAGGCGCTGCAACAGGAGAGTGAGCCAAGGAGCATTTGGGTTCTTGGATGTCTTGGAGAATTCTGCCACACTATGAGGTGTGGTCTTCTGGCAGTCTGCTCGCAGCAGGGCACAGCAGACCTCAATACAAACACAGTCAGTCATTAAAAACCATCCATCAAGCAGGTCCACCAGGGAGCAAAATCCATCAATCTCTTCCACTGAGTGTGTTTACATGGACTTAAGTAACCAGGTTGCAGTCGGCTTTCTTGGTAAAGCTGATTTCTTATGTGTGATGTAAACAGGAAAGCTGGTTTCCGAAATCAGGGCACAGATTAGGTAAACCTGGTTTCCCCAGGTAAATCTCTGTCTGAGAATTTCTTTGCCATGTATAACCAGGTTTCTAACCATCTTTCTCCAATTACATATGTGCATAACAAAAGGCAGCAGACAGGAACATGCAGCGAGTGAAATTTTTTTTTTACTTTCCCCTGTGCTGCGACACAAATGCACACGCATAAAAGAAATGCCAGAAAGCAGCATTTTCTTTCACTGTGGGCCAGGCTTTCAAAATAAGTCATATGTAGAGGAGAAATTAGGTTACTCTTCTGGTGCATGTATATGCAGATTTCCAGTACCCCAGTTAGGTGCATGTAAATGCAGCCACAGAGTAAGGCACAAAAAGAGAAAGAGGACATTGCAAGAAATTATAGTTTAAAAGACTTTTGGCTAGTTCTAAATGATTGATTTATATAAAGAAGATAATTAAAAGATAGTGCTTATACAATAAAGTATCTAACAATATATTTCTTCTTGTCTTTACTGAGAAGTGCTATACCACTCAGCCTACAGTCACGCTATTTTTTTTGCTATAGTGGCAGTGCAGTTTTCTTTTTGTGGTTTTTAGAAATGCCCCCACTTTTCCGGCCCTGCTCCAATTTTCTTTAAATACAACCGTAATTGGTTTGATTTCCTACCTCCGGCCTGGTGGTGAGGGGGTGGGAAGCAAGTGGTGGTGGGAGCTAGTGAGGACCAGGCAAAAGGGACCTAGCCCACAGCAGACAAGCCACATGCTTGGGTGGCAATAGAGTTGGGCTTCAGTCCCAGCACGACTATTAGTTTAAGTTTAAGGCTGTTTACAGGCAGACTATCCATGCCTCTTAATGGAAACTGACATAAATAAGCACGGAAAAACACAACTATGCAATATTCAGAAATTTAATTTTTGATACCTGAATGTGTCTGAATCATGAGCCTTTATGCACCCTAACTCTTTTGTCTCGCACCCATCCATCACACTCCTGCCAACAAAACTCGCAACATTATCACAAAGGCATTCCAGCCTCCAAATCAAAACCAGTCTCGTACAAAAAGGCTATTCTTTGTGACTTCTCTCACAAGCAGACAGAGAGGAGTGTGAGTGTGTCGCTCATCATGCAGGCATGAGTAATCAAAAAGGAAATAAGACATAATGTCTGGAAAAGGCCAAGTGGGCCCCCACTGATCTGCAGCCAGCTCATTGTTCTGCCCTTCTATTGTTTCCTCCTGAGTTGGCAGAGTAGAGAGGAGCAAGCCAATAAGAAGCCAGACAAGATATGTCCTTGTCTTGAAGTGGCTCTAGGATATGCCTCAGTTGGCAATGATGGCTAAGGATGACAACTATATTATCACAGTCAACAATGCTAGTATAGGAACAGAATATCAGTGAAACGAGGGGTACCAGAATGTACAGGGATTATAAAAAGTATTCACCCCCTTGGATGTTTTCTGCTTTTTAAATTTAAAGTTCAATGTATTTGTTTTAATAAACATTTACAAAAAAGACATGACATGAAATAATCTATTTTCATATTTTTTGTCAAACTCAAGAAGGATTGTACATTAAAAACAATAACGGGAAACATTTTATAGACACCGTAATGACATTCACATAAGAGTGCAGAATGACAGTCTGACAATGAAGCATATGGATTTTAAGGTAATTAACCACCTTCATAGGCTACGCCTGGAGGCTTTTATAGGCAACAGAGCAGTTTACACATACACCCCTCCTGATGACTGAGCAGGCCAAGTGTTCATGGGGAAACTGGATCTGCACATTGAAAAGTTGCAGTCTGGGACAGAGGAGGTGTTGATTTTTACTGTAACCAGCAGCAACCCAAAGAGGACCCATTATAGTGAGACCAGGGCCAAACATAGCTTGTTAATATAGGATGGGGAGACAGTAGAGGAGTTTGTCTTCTTTATGATGACTGGAAAAAAAACAGACACATTTCCAACCAAAGCATGATTCAGGGGTATGTGGTTGGGCTGCAGAAGAAATGAACCCAGGAGGCTTCCGTAGCTTAAGCACTGGTGCAGAGAGAACACAGACTCTTCCAAAAATGGCACAAAAGTGGCACGCACAATATGAAGCCTTCCCGGCAAGCGACAGTCATGTTGGTGGAAAAATACGGTAACCGATGTATTAAGGCTGAGACTTTGAGGGATTGCATGGACACAGTGGCGTTAGAGAAAGGAAGATTGGTGAGAAACGCGCCACACAATAACCAGAAGGCAGTGGAGTTTGTTCAGCAAAATGAGCCAGTGGAGACACACACCCACGGATTCATGGAGGAGATTTAAACTGAAATATTATTTGGGTTCATCTATGAAATACAGTAGGAAAAGTGTGTGTGTGTGTGCCTGTATTTTAATGCATTTGTGCATACAAGTAAACCTATACACATATTAGACGTGCATTTCTCTCCACATACCAGAATACCAATATGAGCACCATCAAAGCCAGATCTACCCACTAATTACAGCTGAAACATTGTAGGCCACAGTGCTTTTCTCCACAAAAAAAAAAAAGAGGACCTTGCTCTTAATAAACAACTTTTATAAAAACAAGATGGTTTTAAAAACAGAACCAGAAAACAGCTTGACAGCAAAGAAACCCTAAACGACTCTGTCTTTCATGCTGCCTGGTTGAGGTCTGGCTTTTTTTTTTTTCCATATAACAACACCAAACAATGTACTTCTAACCCTATTCCTACTGAACACCAATTCTAGTATCGAGCCATGGGTCTTTGTTAAGCAAACCATACCACCATCGGTCACCTGTGAAAGACAGGGACTTTTACTGGACAAAGTTCCAGAGACACGTCCAGTTTACAGGGTGAGTGAGCCACAGCTTTCACTGCTCAATCAAACCAACTGTGAAAAGACTAAAAGCTAATACAAGTCAGAGATGACTGAGAACCACAGTAAACCAAGCTTTTTGGCTTTGAGATCTTGACTTTTGCATTTGTGATAAGCTGACAGGATGGAGAAGTAACACTGACCGTCTTATTAATGCTTAAAACATTCTGACAGAGCCTTTTGTTACTTACTTAAACCGTGCTGCCTGAAATGACCTAATGGAAGTCTAAAAGCTATTAGGCTAGAGGGCTTAGCATACACAAACCCTCCACAAAGACTATGAAGGAGCAGCTAAGGGCAATCAATACATCTTCCTTCATTCACCTCCTCCTGCTTTCCTTCTCCATTGTTAAAGCTAAATTTCATAGCATCCTGCATGGCTGCTAGCAAGTAACAGAGACACTTTGGCTTAGATCAGAGAGAAACCAGGGACAGAGGGCCGGCACCTGCAGCAAGGGCAGATCAGATACATCCATTAACGTTGACTGCTAGTTAATTGCCATTTGCTCTAGGCCTTTCTGCTCAGCTCTTTCTAATGTACTCTGTAATGTCTAGCTACTTGGTTGTGCAATCCTGCTGCTTCTGACAAGTGTTTGAAGACAGCACAGATGGAACAAAAGGCAAAATCAAAACAGAGAGAGCTTTACTGTCACTAAGAACCTCGTGAGTGTAGTCTGTTGTCATTTTACCATGGCGACATAGCAGGGAGGAGCCAGCTGGGGCGTTTCTCTTTAACAGCCTCTGCAGAGACTGGCATGAAAAGAAAACCAGCAAGCTGGAGACGGATGGCAGAACCAGAACTTCAAAGACCTCCTCTCTCTCCCCCTAGATGTGCTATATGGCTCTCAAAGGGAACCTGCTAGTTCACTTTAGCACAAAGACTTGTATGCACACTGTCTCGTATGCTCACAAACACACACACACACACACACACACACACACACACACCTGGGATTATCAAGACATCCAACGGACATTTCCTGATTCCTATTAAAGTAACACTAGTATGGTTTAGTTCTGAAAATAGACACATTTAGGCACACAGTCTTATAAGCATGCACAACTGCACAGACAAAACAACAACCCATCACATACCAGACAGATATTTGCCGCAGGCTTTGACACATTAACGTAACATAAACTGCGAGGTAAATCTTTCTCTGTGTAAAGCTAAGGTGGGGTGTGGCTGCTGACAGAGCACAGTCTTTTATGTCTGATAGTTTTTGTCAAAGATAAAATTTAAAAGGCCACTATTGTAGTCTCATAAAGAGACTAAACAACCTGGACAAAGGCTCCTGGGGGCATGAAATACCTCATGTAACAAGGTGTCTTTCAAATATACAGATGACGGGAACTCATAGTTCCCCTTTCCTCTTTTAAAGTGTTCATTTTAAGACCGACTGTTTCTAATCCTCATGCACTCACCTTCTTAAACACACACACACACACACACCTTATTTCATGCTTCCTGTGAAATAGTGCTGACCATGTAAAGGAGATAAGAATAAAACCCCTAGAGAGCAGTCTCTGCCAACTCTGATAGTCATTCCTCTTTTATGTTACTGTGGCTGAGTACCCTCTAGTGGTAATTATGACGAATAACTTCTCCTTTTTGAATGTGTATCCTTGAACCCTCACTGTGCCTCTTTACCAGCCAACAGCCACAGTTAACCGCAGCTCTGCCACAGGGTGTGACTCAAGGACCCAGATGGGGTGAGTGGCAAGCAAGGGAAGGGGTTGAGGCAGCTTTTTGTGGGTCACCCAAGGGGGTCCACCACAATCTCCTATCTCTCCACCACAGTAGCCACTGAGCCCCGGAGAGAAAAAGCCAACCCGCCACATTTTAATGAAGGCTAAAATAAACAATGTGAGCACACAAAACCCAACCTGACTGGTTGACTGCAGGCACTGGAGCGGTGCAGATAAGCTAGGCTGTTACTCGGTGGTCTAGGAGTGGATGGGGTGGCTGATGCCACAATTAAATCCTCTATGAAATCCACATGCATGTTAACATTAGATGTTACAGTCTGACGTTAATGTGAGTATGTTGGTCCTCCCTTTCACCGAAAGGAAGAAAGGCTTTGAGAAAAGATACACCAGAAGGAAGCCTGCAGGTGCCATTTACCACATTTGAAAATGTGGTCATCTACAATTAAAGAACAAGTTCATCCAAGTTAGTAATAAACATTTTCTCACTTACTTGTAGTGCTATAGCCATGCAGAAAGCCCCTTTTTTGTGTCCCCATGTTCTAAGCTAGCTATAGTCTTAAACCTCAATACCCCAGAGGCAAAAGACATTTTAAATTTAAAAAGTTAGACCTATAAATGTTAGAACATATGCATCTAGAAACATAACCACGATTCTGTAAAATCCAAGAAACTGAAGAAATAAAACTAGTTCTTGCTATGAAAACCTTTGACAATTAGTGTAATGTGCAATGTTTAAGGAACTTACTGAAGTACTCTTTTACACACAAAAAACAGATGGATGGATGGATGGTGATGACGGAGGACAATGATATTTTTTTTAACAATAAGGTTATGTAATTTAAGCAGACTTTCATAATAAAAGCATTTACTTAATGTATGTGAAATTTCAAGAAGGTCAAGCAGGACTTTTTACTTGTATAGAGTAAATGATCTGGATCGTGCTCTACACACCTTGGTCGATCATCCAGTGTAAGAAACACGGTCTTTGAAAAGGAATATTAGCCTGTTTTAGATTGAGATGCCATTATTTTTTTTTAGTAGTATAAAAAGTCACCTGCTGGAGGGGCAGCTGAAATCTGAGACAGAACTCTACTTGTGCTTTTTGGACTAAGTGCTTTCTTGTAATTTGGGGCAAAGCGATTTTTTAAAATACACCTCTTGTTACACACACCTGTTGTAGTCATTACTCCAGATACTTCGCGAAGCTGTTAATATTTAGCGCACTTGAAGCTCATTCAAACTCAGCAAACATATAAGAACATTCCAGACTGTCATGCCTCCCTCCAGTGTGCCACTCTGCATCACCGCGAGCAAACTCGTGGCTTTTTAATTCAGGCCTATTTATGAGCAACTATATGACACCAGACAAAAACCCAGTGTTCGGGGCCAAAAGACTCATTCGAGATGATGGATCAATGACAGCTTGTGCGACTCATGTAAAGAAGTTTGGCAAGAAAAACACACCTTGCTGGAGGATCAGCATACCCTCGTAGCTCGTGCTAACCAGTCGCAGACGACGAGTATTTTTGGAAGGAGAGCGAACAGACGCCAACATATTTTCTGAATTAAGTCCAACACTGCTGAAGATGTAAGGCGCAGATAAAGGGCATGGAAAGCATTATGAGGGCTGTGGGGTCTGCAGCTCTGTAGTGGGCCTGACAGGAATGCCCTGAACTTTACCGCTTTCCAACAAAAACAACAACAGTGTTCGCATTGTTTAAAAACAAAAAAAAAACTAAACCAAAAAAAACGACTTCTCACTTGTACACACAAATCCGCCATGTCTGAATGTTAACGAGCTACTGTTTATTCAGGAATACGATTACAATGGTGACGTAGCTAAGTAAAAAAATCTTACCTAAGGACTTGTCTCATGACGCTTGTCAGACCGCCTAAGAGTTTAGTTAAGTGACCTTTGACCCGAGATATCGCGAGGTTCCCCATAATTTGGGGGTGGGACTAGAAGGGTAGAATAGAACCCCTGCAACAATGTTCGCTCCATTGTGCTAGGTTTTTTGAAATCACAGTGTCAATACACGCTGCAGGGCCATTACAGCAAGATTATTGTCGTTTTCATTTTTAGTCTAAACATAACTAGGCTACATAGAGTTTTTTTGTGTGTGTATGATGTCCATACAGGAAATGTTTCCCTTGAGATAATTACTGAACACTTCATATTTGGAGGAAAAACTCCTTTGATCAATTGTTGTCTGTTTGAATTTGAAATTTTAGTTAATCTGCTGGCCCACTCTAAATCTAACAACATAGACCTATTATATGTATGTGGTGACCCAACATTAACAGCAAATTGTTCATAGACATATAGCCTAATTTGAAAATTAGTGACTATTTTCTCTAGATCATCTTCTTAAGTTACCAACAATAGGTTTGTACCATTTCCTACACATCTCCCCCTTGTCCATGTGTCTCTGTCTGGCTGTCACATAACACAAGTTTATGTTGCATACTTGGCATTTCTTACAGTGAACAAAAACCTATTATTATTATGTATTATGTTTTTCCCTTAATGTGGGGTTTAAATGGGAGTATAACATAATTTTCCCTTTTTTTTCCCCGAAATATGCCCCCCTCCCTCTCTTTAAGGTTATGATTAGTACCCTATCTTCACTATTTACTGCCCCCTCCTGCGGTTTGGTCACCCCAGGTGAGCACATTAGGCCAGTCAGATTTTGGTCTGACTGCACCATCACAGCAGGGAAACCATAAATGGAAATAATAACATTCTGTTCCATTCAGGTGCGCCAGTATTTCCAACAAGTGAGCCAGCACATACAATACCAAAACAGGTCAAACATACCAAAAAAACACAGGCCAGGTGTATGTGTTATTAGTTCATTTACATGTTAGACAATCCAGACTACTGTTCTACAGTGTGTTTAGACAGATATTCTTTATGAATTTAATATTTTTGGCAACTACAAAATGAGAAGAAACGTCTAATCATTGATTATTTTTAAAGGATAATTGTCCTAGCATTGTTTTAGTTATGAACATTCATAAGACAGAGCAAAGCAAACACAAGGCAACCTATTGCCACATTAAATGTCAGGTGCACAAAGTCCATATGCAAAGCAGGGGTTTTACACATTGTAGGGTCCAAAACTGAGGTAGGATATGACTATGTACCTTTGAGTGAGCTACTTTAACTGTGTAAATATTTAGCCAGCTGTATAAATGGATGTTAAACCTGAAAACTGAACTGAGTCAATGCTAAATGGAAAAGGCTCGATAGAGTAGTGAAAAATACAAGCTCATTTGTTTGTCCTATTTAGAGTCAATTCCATAGGCAGACTTGGAGGGGGCAACCCCTCCCACTCCCATCCTTACACTGGCCACAAGGGCAAACAAATACCACAAAAGCAAACATGATAAAGTGCCTCCACAATACTGCACATATGTTAAGGCAGCCTGTCAGGTGCTTCCACAGTACAGAAAACAGTACCCTCAAATGTGCCCCCACAGCAGAGCAGACATGATAAAGTACAGTTTGAGGTGCCCCCACAGTAGAGAGAATTCTATAGAGTGATCTAAAATGTTCCCCCGCAGTAAAACGTAATGTGGGAGAGTAAATAATGCATTGTTGTTGTTGTCTGCTGATATCAGTGGCCCTATAGCTTTCTGTACCCCTACCTCTCAAAAAGCCTCAAAAAAAGTCCACTACCAAATCATAATAGCAAAAAGTTATAATCAAAACTGAAAAAACAGCTGTGGCTGTCACCCATGTTTTCCTAGTTAGGTTACTTGTTGGCCCACTTTCGTGTGTTAAACACACACAGACAGTCAACATGTTGAGAAACAATACTCGGCTCCTCTTGGCCTCACCTTCATCACCCAATTACATGAATACACTCACCCTGCTTGTAATGAGTATGTGGTCTGAAAGATAGGCAGCTTTGTTGTATCTTCCCTACTCTCACACAGTCACACACAGTTTTTGTCTGGGTGGATTTTCTCCCTGTGAATCATAACTGGAGACCGTGTCTGTTCAACAGTGAAGGAGAAGAGTGTGTCTGGGGCTGCAACATGACACTTTAATGATCTGGAGAACATCCAAAAACTGTACTCCCCCATCATCTTTTTTTTTCCCCTTCTCTTGCAAAACTTTGGCTGCAGTCAGCCCTACAGAATAGACTTGTTTGTGCTATAGAACAGTAGGGAATTGGCTGAAAAACATTATCAAGTTTACTGCAAGAGAGTCTTCAGGGGGAGTTGGAGCCCACAGTGGCTCAACACCCACATAAAACATTCCTTGGAGAAAGCAGCAAACAAACACGTTGTGGCACAGGGGTTCTCAAACTTGTCCCTGTGCCAGTGGCCTCCAGATACACTTAAAAAAGCAAGAAACCCAGTAAGAGACATTTTTGTTTAGAACTGTATAGTACAGGAATGCAAAGCTTCCAAATATTTTAGTCCCTAAATAATAAATATTAACCAATTGAGGACACTTCTAAACTGTTCCGGTTTGCTGTATTTTTAAGCATTCAGTCTCAGTGGCCATTTTACATTAGTCTGAAATAGTGTCAAAGGACATGTCACAATAGCTAAAAACATCAGACTATGGTGGAATGTGGCATAGGTGTCAATTCAAAGACAAAATTGTAACTGCTAAGACACATCTTGTCATAAGTCTAAGAAAGAAAAAAAAACCTTCAAAATGTAACTATACTGAAATTAAAGACTGGATAAGCTAATTGAGCAATAATATTTTAAAAAGTGCATTACAATATGCAATAATGGAACAGAGGGCCAAGAGCAAATCAATCTCTTAAGCTACATTACAATGACAGATGTGTTGTTAACACTGAAGGTTTATGCAACACAACCTGATTGCCCGATAAATTTATTTGTATTCAGTCATTATTGCTTTAAAAAAATAAAATAAAAGAGACCATGACATAGCTGGAAGTTTACTTTTTACAACTTCACTCTGTTGTTGTGCTGAAATAATCTTTGAAAAACCGTTGCACAAAGCATGTACAGAGACAACAGATAAGGCAAAGTGAAAAATGTTTTAATTTAGGATTAAAATCCAAGCAGAAAAAAAAATAAAAACAAAAAAAACAATTTGGCCGGTGCTTCTCATAATTTCAATGAAAAGTATAAAATTTACACATTGAATTCTGAGCAATCAAAACAAATATTTACAATTCCTTTTTTTTTAAAATCAAATTTGTTTCATAACAAATATCTGGAAACATGGCAAACAGGAGAAACAGATTGTGCTTTATCGGCACTAAAGCACTTTTGGAGTATCCAAACATTCATTCACTTCATTAGAGATCCTTCTAAATAACAAAGAGAAAGTAATATTTAATCAAATGTTTAATTGCTACTCTCCATTTCTTATGTCATAGTGTCACCTTCCTGGTGACTGTACAAATGTCCTTCAATTTGTATGCTACTGTGAAAAGTGTGTTTTCTTTTCTTATTTTTTGACTTTATGAATACATAAAGCCAGAGACATCTCATCCAAAATGAGACCAGAACTAATTTTCCCATTCTATGGCCCACAATATGCATTAAAAACTGCTACAGTATGCACAACCAAAGTAGAGGCTTTCGTTCATGCTTTATAAAGAAAAAAACGTCAGCTAGTTTTTTTATATATATATATAAAAAAACATTGTTGAACTTATGTAAGCTACATATGCATGGATATTTATTAGAACTCAGGTTGTGTTTCCTGGGTTGTTACCTTTACAGCCAGTAGAAGACATGTTACGGAGCTGAGCTACAAGATTTCTGTCTAATTGAGGCAATAAGGAGTTCAGAACATGTATAACAGGTAGCTGTACCTGCAGTTATAATTACTCTGTTTTATTTTTACAGCTGAACATTAAATAAAGCATCTTTTACTTGATATGTCAACCACTCAGGTTTCGATTAGCTGCAGCATCTACTTAAACCTGTCAAATACTTGAGCCAAAAACACTGAAGCATCAATACTGTTTAAGCCAGGAACAAAACAGAAACAAAAAATAAAAAATTATTCTGGCTTTAATTTTATAGCAAAACCGAGAAAGAGACTTCAATATCGAACAAATAACAGCTTGTGACCTTTCCCGAGTGCAGAGAAAAGGTCAGCTTGAAGGTCACTTATCAGGGACTGCGTCTGTGGAGGCTCCCAACATTGATAAGCACCAATACACATGTCTGACTGCTTCTCAATTGCCTCAGAACATTTATCAGCAAATTAAACAAAACCAAAACAAAAAAAAACCCCAATTGTAATATTTTCTGTATTAACTTAAGGAAAAATAAATCATGACTGGTTCATGCACTTGGGGTTTACTGTAGGAGGAGAGAAGGAAAAGGAAGTCCAGAGTTTGTTTTTTCTTTCTCATGAATAAGCACAGTAATCAGTCCTGGTGATGAGGAGAGGAGGTGTAGGGGAGTGCAATGGGGGAGGCCATTGGTTGAGCAGTGGAAGGAGGAGGCCAGGACAAAGCAGCTTATTTGACCAGCCTTTTGGCTACGTCTGCGTAGGCGATCTCGATCTCTTTGTCACTGGGGCAGGTGTTGGTGAACTCATCACGAGTGTAGGCAATGTTGAGGTACTTCCAGATGGCAGTCATCTCTTTGGGGATTTCAAAACCTCTGTACTTCTTGGCCACCACCTGCAGGTAAAGTTAAGCATTGTTAGTTAGAAATAATGTGTTACAGGTCCTACAGTCTGGGTAAAATTCTATTTTTAACTCATGAAAAAGAAAAGCAGCACGTTTTGTATTTTTGTGAAACAGATACAGTTTTTACTTCTGTGATTTAGACTGATGCTCCACTAAATGCAACAAAAATCTGTCAAATCTTGGGGTGTGTGGGATTAATCCATAATAATTTTATTTAACAATAATAATAATGATGAAAAAACAAACAAACAAAACCCCCAAAAAGTTAAATCCTTTTTGGTTTGGACAATATAAGCAATGGTACAACCTTTTCGCCTTTTACTGACATTCAATACATAAAATTATTAATTGAAAAAGAAGTGGTACAAATCACTATTATTCCTTCACTAAAACAGTAAGTCGGTTCACTTTAAAGAGGAACAAAACCTATCGTCAGTTGTGAGCAAATTAAAATAACTCATTAGTTCCAACTTCTAAAATGTGAGTATTGGCTGCATCTTTGAAGACTTCTCTAATGGTAAGCCGAGTATGACTGGTCTCTGCATTGTTAGACATTGTTAGAATATTTACTTATATTTGCTGACTTTAGATCAAGTCATTTTGTTTGGGCCTAGTGACAAATGAAACCCTGTAATATTAATCTTGGAAGTCTATCTTCTAATGTCAACACTGTGGTCTGAAACCTCAGTGTTCTTTTTGACAGCGAGCTGTGATTCGATAAACAAATCAGCTCTGTGATTAAAAATCAAAATATGCGTTCTCAAAGTCAAGCCTTTTCTGTCACAAAAAGGACTCAGAAATTGCCGTTCATGCTTTTATTTGCCTGAGGCGTGACTACTGTAATGTGCTGTATTTTGGTGTTAAACAGACGATTCTTCAGCGGCTACACTGGGTGCAGAATGCTGCAACTCGCTAGCGTACCAATATGTCTATGTGTGAAAACATAACCCCCGTGTTGCCTTCTATTCATTGGCTTCCTGTTCACTTCAGGAAATATATTAATACTCACTTTTAAAGCCCTTAATGGTCTGGCACCTTCTTATTTGGCTGATCTAGTTACTATTCATGTGTCAAGTCGCAATCTCACATCAACCCATCAGTACATTTTAGCAGTGCCCAGACCTGGGTCAAAGGGTTGGGTTGACAGGGCCTTTTATTGCCCCCAAGCTGTGGAACTCTTTGCTTCCAGATATTGATGTTTTACCTGAGCTCCATACTTTTAAATACAAACTTAATACTTAATTCTCAAGCCGGCATTTGATAGTTAATATGTTTTGTTTTTATTGTTTTCTATTGTTCTCTATTTCTCTGAAATATTTTAATGTTTAATGTTTTTGTAAAGTGCTTGGGTCAATCCCTGATTGTTGTCAAGCTGTAGATAAAAAAAAAAGGCTACATTACTTTACATTACAGTGAAAGCACACAGGTGTGTTCAATAAATAGAACTAATTACGGCTCAGGTTAAAGTTGGGTGGAGCTATGCTAGTTTGTCTGACTCCAATTAGGTCAATTATGTAAAAACACGTGTGGGGATGTATAATAAGACACAGGCAAGATACAAGCATATGGTGGCATTTAAAATACTTGCTTGCTCACCTTGACGATATGCAGCTTGGGCAGCAGGTTGCAGTCAGCCAGGGTCATCTCATCACCATCCAGGAACTTGCGATTGGAAACCTTGATGTCCTCAATGCTGTTATGGTCGATCTCATCAGGCAGAGGTGAGCAAAGATACTCATCCAGCTTCTGTAGTGTCTTAAGGAGCCCACGCTCTAGAGCTGCAAAGAAATACTTCTACTATAAAAATACTATAAACTATTTTGATAGATTCTGTATAAGCAAATAAATTTTGAACAGTGTTAAATAAAATCTCAAGTCTAGTCTGAGACCACAGCTGTTTCAGCCATATACCCATTAGCCACATGAGGGCAGCAATCATCAAGAGACAAGGCCTTGTGTGAAAGTACATTGTGTTAATTTTGCTGACAAAAATCACACTGAAAAACACATTGTTAGCACATGTCCAACCTAATCATGTCTAATATTAGCAGTGTGATACAACCGTCTACTGCTGTAACAATTCAATTTCTTGGAAGTATAATTATCAATTGTACAGGTATTATACTTTGTCTTTGCTCTACATCAGCCTTCATATGCCGTGTTAATTACTACTACGTCTACTGCATGGTCAATAGTATTTCAACAGTAGATGTGTCTTGTTACTTTGGAGAGCACTTATCATTGAACCATGAGATTCAGCCTCAAACTCTGTTGACTTAGCCTTGGCCTTTGCATCTACCTCACTGTGGTTCATTTTCCCAGGGTGGAGAACAGCCAAATAAAGCTGTTAAAAATTGTAGAATTTTGTGAATACCATAAACGTCCTTACAGCAAAACAAATCTACAGATAATTTCATAAAACAATCTATAAGACATAATAACGTCATAATAGATATTTTTTTTATAATAATCCAATAATGTTAGCCATTAAGTTAAGATAGTGCCTCTCTTATAACAGGGTCTGGGGGTGTACAAATCACAGACAGTAAGGAGGCTGAAAACACTAATTCATTCTCAGAAAAGCTGTTCTGTGGTTTTCTAAAGAGCTCCACCAGGTGAGACTGACCGTGAGGACAGGAGGAGGCAGCAGAATAAAAGCTCTGTGTTGCTGACTGAGGGTGTAATCCACCAATCAGGGCAGGGCTACCAATGTTGCTTGGCAACAAGAGCATTCTGTCTGCACAATAGGACAGTTTCTGGATTTTTTTCTCCTAATCAGCATACCTCCCCCTCTCTCTCTTTTGTGTGTGTGTGTGTGTGTGTGTGTGTGTGTTAAGTACAGATACAACTAACCCTCATTTGCATCTGGTTTTGAGTTCTTGATATAGGCTGAAAACTTGGCAAAGATGTCCATACCAGCAGTATTTGACTCAGGGTGTCTTGCACCAAGTTTGATATACCTGCAAATACAAGAAAACACATATGTAAAAAAGTTAAACAATACATGTAATGGGCCTCTTAATTATTGTACTTTCTTACTGCCCAGTGTTTATTTCAGTGGTATTCCAATGTCTCACTGAAAACAGTCTAATACACAATTTATTCCTGTTTGAATAAAGTTAGTTGTGCACTAGTTTTATGCAGTTATAGCACGGGATTTAATTTTTTTTTTAAAAGGGAAAAAAATAAACTATTGCCCTGTTTTGTGAGATTCATGCCTTGATCAAGGATTAATGGGGTACAAACTGGCAGGATGGAAGTAGATGGACTGACACTATAGGGGGTTTGTTGACAAAAACAACAGTTTTAAATATTGGTAGCCTTTTGTCAGTAAGAATCAGTTAAGTTTAAATCCAATGCCGAGTGTGCTATAAAACCAACAATGCCCTTGTGACAGAAGTGTATGGTGTTTGTAGTACAGGTGTGGTGAGCTGTTGCCTGTTGCCATGGGGATGAGAAAAGCACCTACTTGGGTGGGCATAGGACATCCTCAAGGAACTCCTCTATCTTGTTGACATCTGTTTTGACCTCACCGTTGAAGGTAATGAAGGGTGGGTGTGTACCTGGGGCTAGGTTCTGGAGGTCTGCTGGCTTCCTGGATTAAAAACAGAAAGAGAGAGGGGGTGGTGTCTTAAGTTGACTCCAACAAACAAAACCTGAGCCATGCAAATGAATAACACTGTTTTTATTAGCTATTATGTTCTAATGGTTTTGTTGTGCAGCTCTTAAGCTCTCATTGAATTAGTGACCCAAGGCTTGTACATAAGATTTATTGGTCTGATATGTTTAATTTATGGACATGAACACTCTAGATGTATTGTGCATTTGTTTATATTTCTAGGAGGTGCTGTGGCTCTGTGATAGTCTTCTGCACTTTAAACCATTTTCTCTAAAACCATACAGCCCTGCTGCTTATCCAACTTCAGCTGCTCCGGCTTGCGAATGTGGGTGTTTGTTTCTTCTCCACGTCCTTCAAATAGCACATTTAGTACCAGATGTCTCTGGCAGGCAGATGACACAGACACACAACAAACAAAAAATGAGCATGTGGTGAATGAGTACTGTGAACACAACTGACTGAAATCCACAGAATGCAGGCTTATATCCCAACAAAATGCAGCAGTGTCTCAACAACTCTTAGAGCCTGACAGATGGATTTAAGTCACTTGACAGTGTGAATCCTCTGTTGATCTAATAATTTGCCACAACATCCATGCACAGACTCTTGTGTGGTCCAGTGTGAAAGGATACATAATGAATAACTGCGTTTTGGGACAAGCCATCTAAGGGAACGAAAACGGGAAGTGATTTCAACTCTTTGGCATGCGAAAGGGAAGTGGGACCCTCAATCAACAATATTACGAAAGAGTGGGCAAGAAATTTGTTTTCATCCCCTGAACAAATGTTATCCTGACAATCTTGATTCGAGAATATGAAACTAGCCGACTTATAGCAGTGCTGTGTGATTTTCACAAAAAAGCTTGTGCATATAGAAATAAAGAAAAAGAAAATCATTGGCAATTTCCTTCAGCTAAAGTTGTTTAATTTAAAGAGGGCAGGGCAAACTGACACTGCTTTTTAGTTAGGAATTCTCCATTGCATTTTATGGGATACCAGCACAGTCTGTTTTATGTGAAACACCTTCTGCCAAAGAAAATATAAACAAATATTCCCAAACCTATGTGCACACTGTTAATGTGCAAACATGCAGGCATACAGGCTCTATTAAAATTAAAAGGGGGCAGATTATTTATCATGCACATCTTTGTTGTTTTGGAAGTGAGCAGTGATCTCAGGAGGAGACGCCCAGTGATGACCCAGCTATCACATGGGTGAGCCATGCTTTGGAAACAAAGTATCAGACATCTTGAATCTATGAGTCAAATGCTCATGACAAAGAAATAGACACCAGACATCTATATGACAGTTGGAAATTTCCGAAAATAGTCCACAACTTTCCTTGCCTCACAACTGGAAAAAAAAAAAAATAATAAAAATTAACAGACCATATAGATGAATCATGCAGATGGAAACATAGTGGGTTTGGTATGGAGCTATTGCAACTGGAACCAATACGTGAACGTTTGCAGCTTGGAGGCAAATCTAAATAAGTCAAAATTGCAGATAACCAGTTTTCTGATCGTAGTGGTGAAAAATAACATGCTACCCACCAAAGTCGGCAGGAAGTGACCCGAGTGAAGAACTTTAAATGGCCTTTCCAGAATCAGTCTATTTATTTTTCACCCCCCAATTTTCTCTGACATGGTGAAGGGTCATGGGAAAACCAAATAAACGGTGGGGAAGCAGCGAGTTTGTCAGAGGTGGAGCTGAATCAAAGTGTTAAAGAGGCAAAGAGGCCTTAAAAAACACCCAAGAAACAGGTGAGAAGTTATCAAACAAAGAAAAAGAATGCGGACATTTTTATTCTGGTTTAACAACCAGAAAACAAGGTGAGGGAGAGTGAGCATTAATAGAAGAGAATATGAAATGGGAGCAGGACTCGCCTCTTGAGGTCCACTGTGGTGACGTTGAAGACTACTCCTTTAAGCCACAGGATCATGAAAAGCCTCTGAGAGAAGGGGCAGTTCCCGATGCTCTCTCCATCACTTCCCGCCTTAAATAAACAGTCAAACAGATAGCAGGTTAGGATAGAAGCAGATTCACTATCAGTAATATATTGCAGGTACTATCCCTGAGTGCACAAACAATGGCACCTTTTTAGACACAGTTAAGTAGAAGGTGGTAATGGCCCAGATTTAGATAAAGATAATATAATAAAGATTTTAAAAAAATCTGTATTATGTTTCAACTACTGACGGCACTTAGATCATAGCAGAGGCTGAAACTGGGGGAAGAAAAGCGGTGGAATAATCTTGACTGAAATCACGTATTTCACCTTTATAGCATTTTACAATGACTCTTTAACACACATTACAGCCTGCCCTCTGTTAAAAAAACAGTTAAGGGGCAACACTCTTTTTTAAAATGCTTTAGCACCATTTCATACATTAACTCTAGGAATGTCAGGAGGATCAGGTCCTGACACCGTCTGCACTCTCTCTTTCAGACAAGTAAACAACATCGGGTCCGTGTGAGATGCGTTCTCACTTGTGAAGAAATACTCCGGGTAACTGGGCAAAGGATGGTTCTTGGCCATTTCGAGTAGGGGGCAGAACATGACGCAAAAACAAGGCTACTGCGTTTCCGTGCACTTAAGTAACCTGGTTACGGGAAACCAGTCTGAAAGTTACAAATCCACGAGGGAAAGTGACTTATTTACACTTATACGAGACACTTTGTGTAAATTACATTTTCTGTCGGACCTTACGCGGACTTTGTAATTAAAATGAGGCGACATCTCTACTTTTATTCATTCAGTCAGCCGCGTGCAGCTTGCTGTTGCTACGCACATGCGCACTTGGAGAAAACCGATTAGAAACACAGCAGAGTATATACCGCAGATTAATTGGCGGTCTACGACGGAAATCTACCTGGGTAAACCAGCTTTCTCTAATCCCCTACCCCGATTTCAGCAACCAGGTTTCCCGTATACATGACAAGCCGACTGTAACCCGGTTACTTAAGTCCACGTAAACGCAGTCGGTGTTTCCTTCCAGCGCATGAGAGATGGTGGATGAGACTACAGTAATGTGGGCTGTTGTTACGTCTAAATACATTTACTATTGATATCAACGTATCCGCAGTATTAACCAAAGAATGGAAAAACAGTGTACGGGAAAGATGAAAAGAGAATGTAATTGAATCCTCCGGATTACTACCTCCTCTATTTACAAATGAGCTCGGGTGGAGATAATCCGGACTTTGCACTAGGGAGCTGGCTAAGTAAAGTCTTGTTTGTCAGGGCCAAAAGACTTGGATGTTTGCACTGACACATACACCCATCCCAGAGAAAGTCTGGAAAATGTCTCAATTCCGGTGCATGCCTGAAAGGGGCTCTACTGTCCGAACCCTTAAAGGAAACTTTGAGACAATCACGTAAGCTTAAAAAAAACCCAACCAAACAACAACCCCGCATCCTCCTTACAATTCTTCATGAGAAGAATGAGAAAAACAATAACAGATTTCTGTTTTCCTCTCACAGACAAAGCAGAAACGCTAAAAAAGGAGATATCTCCTGTCTTCAGAGCAATCACTGATCACTTTGTTATGCACCCTTTGCTCAATTCAGTGCAGAGGGGGGTGAAGAAAAGGACAACTATGTTTTAGATTGTCCAACAGAAGGCAGAATAAATAAAATCATAGCCGAACTAAGCAGTTTTCTTTATACATTTTGGTGCTACACTGACAGCCACATAGTTATGTCCTCTCAGGGGATGTCGTTTCATTGTTTAGTTTCCCACATCTTGCAAAAACTCAGAGCCATCTACTTCAAAAATACTTGAACCACCCGACATATGTGGCAAAGCTACACTGGTAATAATGTATAAACTGTAGCTTTGTGGATACCAAGCTTGTTGAGGTATGCCATTCTCCAGGCAAGGCGGGCCAAAAAATTAATGCACTCCACTAAGATGTTTACAAGGACAAGAGTGGAGGATAAGTAAGTGCACTGTGGAATGCAGCTCTTCATTCAGCACATTACTGTAAAGAAATCTCTATTAAAGAGCTGAATATTGTTTTTTGGGCTTATGTTACTCCAACTTTGCCTTAGCATCAGTGCTCCTTTTTACTGCTGCAAAGGTGATACTTAAAGTGTGCATGTTTAACACAAAAAACACATGTGCAGTTTCAACACAAATTAAGGTGAGCAAGTGACAGATTTACAAAGATAAAAATATGATTCACATAACATTAAACAAAAGGACTGTCTTACAAAAATATGTGTTCTGTATCCATTAAGCAGGTTCTAAAGTGACCTGAATAGAGAGGACTTTGTTTTGGAGCATTAAGCTTGCAGCTCCTTGCTGGTGCAGACAGGCCAGCTGCTGTTGTCCTCTGTGTGACGCCCAGTGGGATGGCTCTGTTGGATCTGCCTGCTGGCTCCCATTGTACTGCGGCTGTCCTCTCCCTCTCCCTCTTCTGAATTCAATATCTGACAGCATGGATTAGATCACTGCCTTTGTTCATCAAATGGAAGTCCCCTTTTCACCTAACACAATTCAATTTTAAAATAAGGCTTCAGCGGTGAAGTGATGGAGGTAATATGGTTTATGGGTCATTAAAATGTCTAGCATTGGCTGATCTTTAGAGGATCAGAAAGACATAAGTGGGATGATTACTCCATTTTCCCCACAGGGCTACACCTACAGAGGACCATTCAGGTCTGGATCAGGGGTGGTGATGCACCACAGCAACTGTTCCCATGACAATTGCCAGACACATGTGATGTTGAAAAGCAGAGCAAACAGGATAGAGGAGAGTACAAAGTCACAGGTGAAACATCTGTGGGGACACATACACAAACCCAAAGACACAATGTCAATTGTAAACCACAACATATTTACTGTAATTCCACACAGTGACCTGCTATTTAAGCTGAGTTCATCTGAGTTCTGTGTCTTGCGTGGCCAAAAAGAACGTCACAGCAACAAAGAAAGACCTATAGATGCATGACAAACCAAGCTTCAAAAGCTCTGTGCCATTTAGCACGTTGCTAGTTTCTTTCTCCTCCTTCCCCCCTTTATACCTCTCCCCTTATCCTGGGCCTCTTTGTGAAGTCAGATGCTGGGGTAGGGGGGTGGGGCATTGGGGGAAGAGAGAGAAACTATTCAAGAAATGTCCTGTTAATCCCGCCGAAGAGGGTGCTTTGTTTAGTTTAAGCAATGATGTTAGTGGAGCTGCATTTCCGCTGCCTGAGATATAAAGTTACTAAGTTACTCTATGTGAGGTGACCATCAGCCATAACTGTGCTGAATAACACCTGCTAAAAAAAAACATTAAAATAAGAGAATAAAAACAAAATTGGAAGCTAAAGAGATCAAGCACACTCCTCTAAACGCTGTCCTCCTCCACACAACACTCTTCTGAAGGCCACTATTATAGGATGACAATCAGAAAAGGGCTTCTGGAAATCCTTCGATACAGTAACAACACAAAGTGCCTGTTCGTGGATTTTTAGCACATCACCAGTTAGCAAGGATGGTGATGGGAAACCCAGCAAATAAGTTGGCAAGAATTTGTTTTTGAGCAAGGCACACTGGTTGAAAAATAGTCACAAATTCCTGAGAATTTCCCTAGATAGGAAACAGCTTTAAAAATGTAAAGGGTCACAGAACCAGTAACAGCTGACTACTGCCAACAGACTTTGGAGCTTTATTTAGCCTTAATGGATGGGCTCTGAGTCAACAAATACTTGTTTATTTAATGCCAAAAACACACAGCTGCCTAGAGGAAGGTTTGAGTCATGCTCAAGTCGGATGTAATCTAGGCATCTGCGTCTAGGACAGCTAGCCCCTCCCACAGAAGCACAATGAGACTCAGTGTGAGAGGGGGCCCAGTTCTATCTGAAATACAGTATCTTGCTCAAAGTGCCCAAGCACCAACCCTTGCCCAAATTCACAGTATTTCTTCACAAGTCAGAACGCATCCTGATGTTGGCCAAATATATGAAAGGGAAACTCCTGAAAATGTCAGGACCTAATCCTCCTGACATTCTCTGGAATCTCTGAAAACTGGCTTTAGAGAGTTACTGAAGTAATGACCATCACATTTCATCTGTAGCTTGAGCATAATATTGACACACTTGAGCATGTAAAAAAGTGTCCTTTTCACAGGTCCAGTCCTATAACCATTTACAAGCAGACAAAAATAGGCAAGACCTGTTCAAGTCGACTTTTCCTTCAATTAAACAACTAACATTTGTTTACTGATATGTCTACTCATCTAAAAGTCTTACATTTAGAGTTAAATTGTCATCCAAGACAAGTTCTCTAACGGTGATGTGAGATCATAGTTACAGTAGCGAGCAGTAAGGGACAATTGATTCTGCTCAGGCTGGGCAGGGTCCTCCCAGTCTCTGCTCAGAGCCTAATTTTAGTAACATGGCGAACTGTGCCTCTCCGTCACTGACACACGTCATATTCTAAATTGGGTGGGCTGCTCAGTGCATTCAAGCCACACTTTGACCGAATAAGGAACGGACGATGCAACAAGCACTACAGCTTTCCTCCTCCTTCTCTGGAATGTCCGCTTGAAAGGGAGCAGCCATGGCAACGTCAAGACCACTTTCTCCCTGTTTGCTGGACAAGTATTCAGCTTTGAGTTTTGGTTAGGACTTGGATAGGCTGAGAAGCTGAGGAGTTACTCTGCAGTCTCAGCTGGCTTTGCTAAAATTAACCAGGTTGAAGGAACTCTTTGGGTGTGTCAGTGTTGTAGCTACTGTACACCAAGACAGATGTTCAGGACTCAGGTGATAGTTCACAGCATATACATGCCTAAATCAACAAGACAAGAATTAAGGATTAAAAAACAAACAAACAAACAAACAAACAAACAAACAAACAAACAAACAAACAAACAAACAAAACAGAGGAGACTTATCTAGAGCACACACACAGACCTAAAACAATATCTCCACATTTATTTGGTAAAATAATTCACAATTTGACTCAAACAAAAACAAATAAAGGATAAGTGTATTCATCTTAAACACTTTAAAACTTTATGTTACTTTAAAGTTTGGTGGGCTCGGGCTGCCTGAAACACTGTAGCCAGACTGATGACTGGATCATGAGCAGGGTCCTTGTGTCTGACCACAGTCAAGACAGATGAGTGTACACAGGTCTTAGAGCATGCGAAATCATGGAAACACCATCACATTCTTGGTGTGGTTGAGTCAGGCTGACATCACTCAGTGGAAATCTCAATACTTTCAGTCAGACACAGGGCTACTGTACTGGAGCCCATAAGCTTAGTATAAAAACCATCACTTTGTGTGGAAAGTTGGAATCTCAAGTCTAAAGAGAGGCCTACATACCCTAGGTCAGTAATGTTATAACCATTGGGTTTACCCTCTGCAGAAGAGATAAGAAAAACAGCTAGTTCCAATTTCTAGAGGCACAAGATGAGTGTTTGTCATCTGAGACGTCAATGTTAACCAACAATCATCCTCACTCTGTTGTTTTAAGCGTCTATCACAAACGGCAAACTACACTATACAAGTCAGCAGCTGCTTCAACTCCACCCTTTGACACATCCACAGGTCCCAGACAGATCAGTTAGCAAGCAGATTCACACTTGCATCTTCATTTGACAGATTTTAAATAAATAAGTAAATAACATTTGCATGTGTAACATGGAAATCTCTCCATGGTTTCATTAGACACAAAATTTAAAACTCAAAAATCATTTTTTGTACTTAACTAAAAACAATTGAAAAACAGAATGCCAACAGGCCATTACAACATCATATGCCAAACATACATGTCAGCAATAGCCTGCACAATAGCTACAAAAAACACTCGTCTCATTGGTTATTCTGAGCAACACGTCTCTCACGTCTCACTCAGTGGTTGTGTTCATTCTGACCTGCAAAAATGTCATTTGTCAGCCCCTACCTGACATGCTTTGCTTTTCACATTATAAAAAAGAAATTCAAAGCATGCAAATCACTCATGCAAACCTTTATTTTTGCATTAGTGCAGCCAGTTTATGTATCATAATACTACATGGAATAACGTAGCATATCAAACCAGTATTTAAAAAATTAACTTGCCATTTAAAGTAGTCAGTTATATTATACTGAAGTAACATGCAGCTCAATTATTACATAATGGCATTGTCATTTCATAACAACTGAAAATACATAAGATTAATTTCAGCCAAAATCACAATATATGCTAAATGGTCTGCTTATATAGCACTTTTATGCAAAGCACTTTACAATGTTGCTTCACATTCACCTGTTCTCTCTCTCTCTCTCTCTCTCACACACACACACAAATGTCTGCCATGCAAGGTACTCCATCAGGGGCTACATGGGGGTTCAGTGTCTTGCCTAAAGAATGGGGAGTCGAACCACTAACCATAGGGTTAATGGAAGATCGCGCTACCAACTGAGGTACAGCTGCCCCAGTAAAATTATATATTTCAGTATTTCTATTCTGCCAGGGTTTCAATTAAACCAAAAAACCTTGAAGGAGACGTCTACTGTGCAATTTAATGGTGAAAGAACTAGAAAAAAAAATCCTCTCATTCTCAAGGACCATACTTTGATCCTGCAATGAAGAATGCAGCACATGAAACACAATCAGACAGGATCATGTTGAGAGTGATTGAATTACGATGTGATAGGGGGGTTCACACATCTCAGATGCTTGTTTTTTTCCTCTGTATCCAGATCTGGTTGATTATAACTGCAGCAGTAACTCATACAGATAACAAGTAAAACTTGCTGACTGATTATCTTTAAAGTCCTAAAATTGTTCTCACCCAGTCTTTGACAATTAGTCAGTGGCTTCCAGGCCAGTTAGCACACATAAGATAAGCTTTTCCTTCTCCCGACAGGTTAAATGAGGTTTTGATTCAGATACGCAAGCACAATCCATCTTATAATCTTCTGAACACAAACTGACTTCTAAATACACCAACTAATAAATATTCAAAGAATTGCTGCACAACCTGTCCTCGAAGTGGTGCAATAACACAATCCCAGACCACTTAGGCGTGTTTCCAAGAGAGTCACTCAACCACATGGAGGAGAATTGGCAGGTCAGGTGCTGGAAAAGCAAATTTACAATGCTGAAACAACAGCCCGCAGCAACAAAACAGCACTCTACAAGAGTAGTAAGCCATTAATCTTTGTCCCCTAACTCATTATGCTGACTGCTGCAATTCCTATATGCTTGGGAAATATAAACTGGTTTATTGATTTTCCTATAAAAAGGAGCACTCAAATCTCTAGAATACCACCCAAGGGGGAGAGGAACAGTTTATTTTAAGCTGAAAAGAAAACAGTAAACAAACCGCTTCTACAAGACAGGAAGGTTAATGGCTCAGTATTATCATTTTCTGCAAATAGTTACACTGGGTCAACACTGGTTATAAAATGTGAGTCACACATTGGCTTGCATGTAATGCAACTGCATTGACTGGAGCACAGTAACTACTGAAACTGTCACTGGAAGAGCTGCTCACGTCATATTGTGCTCTCTGTTACAACATGTGACTTACGTCATGTGATGCACTGTTTTATGAAAATACAAAAGGCCTTTCAAATATTGAATAGCCTCATGTTCACTAGGAATTTAGGGTGTGACTCATCACCAAGCAAAGAAAGAATTTAATCGGATTGTCTGTGTGAAGATTTTGACCCCAGTCATTTTCACACACGAAGACTTACATTACCACTGTTCCCATAGGACCATCCTGAAAGATGAGCACAGACACAGTCAGCCACTTGTACCAGCCAGACTTAAAACATGTTTACTTTTTCTGCTTTCACTGCTGGCAAATGGATGGAAGTCTGAAGGCAGCAGGAGGCTTTGCAACCAGTAGTGTGACCTTGGCACATTCACAGCCAAGAGAAGCATTGACAATTAGAGTGTTTCTCTTAACTCATCTACATTCTGTTCCCTTTCATACAGTCAGGTCGTACGCTGGCGGAGAATGACTCACTAGCCTTCCTGCCCTGAATTAATTCACTGAGGCTTCGTAAAGAACTGAAGGAAAACAAAACCAAAAGTGCATTAATTTAATGATGGACAGAATGCAACAATGGACCTCCTTCACAGATTTGGAGTATAATCATTCAGCCAAGTAGTCACATTATCAATACATAGGGGGCCTGGTGGCTCAGTGGTAGACCAGTGGATTGGGATGCACAAGGCAGCGGGTTCGGAATTCCACCCTAACAGGTGTGGGCCCACCCAGCCACTAAGGGCTAACTTGGTGCCCCCGCAGTCCCCGCAGATGAAAAAAAATGGGAGCGTTGCGGCAGGGAGGGCGCTCGACATAAAAACTCATGCCAAATCGACATGTGGAACACTTTCCGCTGTGGTGGTCCAATGCAAATGCATTATCAATATGTGTAAATAAAACTTGTTTCAGATGGATGCGGGAAAGAGACTCTAGCTTGCCAGCAAGACAACTACTGCATTTAAAGTGATATATAATCTGCTATACGGTGATGAGGTCAAAGGTCAATCCTCCCTCTGACAAAGTCATTACATTGTGTTCATCTGCAACAGAGAGAGATAAATACCCATAATGATGAGTTTCACCTCCACACCCTTAAGGATGAGCATGAAGTAAAGTGTTCCAGCAGCAATATCACAACTGTTGCTATAAACATTGCAGGTAGAAAAGTGGCAAGATCAGCAAAAAGCTCCATAAACTGGACAGTCAGCTACTTTGCTGTGTAAGCAGTGTTATCGCTGCTCAACCTTAACAGAGAGGCACTGTGGCAACTCATCTACGAGACACATAGTCAGCTTTGATATGTAGCAAGGCCCTAACAGAGTGTGTTGAGAAGACACACAGTTTGTTATCAGCTATTCCCAGAGGCCAAGCTCACAGCAGTGTGCCTATGGTAACCTGCATGACTCCCATTGTCTTCCATAATTGTGTTTAACACAGCACAGTAAGAACAACAGCATCAATAATAGATGCCATTATAGACATGTCTGATGCTTTACATTACAGAGGCATAGCAGAGTACAAAAATAAATAAATAAATAAATAAATAAATAAAAACAAAACAGCAATTGCAACCCCACACAGACTGAGAAAACATTCAATGGTAAAAACTTCTGCACACAGTACAAGAAGGGAGGGGCTGAGAGGGAAGAGTTGACCACATATGTAAACGTTCCAGGCCTGGGGATGATGTAACCTCTCCTGAAGGCTGTTAGAGGTAGAAAAACGGTACTGGCCTTTTTGTTCCCACTTGGTCCTACCCCATCAGTACCTCAAGACAAAGAGTTCTTTTTAAAGAGCCAACCATAAAAAACACAAGAAGGCTGGAGGTTTGTGTGTTTCTCCGCAAAGCCTAGAAACCTGGAATAAGAACTTCGAAGGCTGCTGAAAGGTAAACTCTGACCAACTCCAAAACTGTGCACAGGCACACAAGGTTACAAATGTATGATGTGATTACATTTAAGTAAGGCAGATTTGCAGATGGACATATTAAGCTCACCAGTATTTACAAACGTTTGTCATAGCTGTAAACAACCACTACCACTTTTAGAATTAAGTCCTTCCTGTTCAGATCAGTGACACTCCACTGCACCACTCACACAATCCGCTCTCCTTTCTACTCACATAGCCCCCCCACCCCCCATATAGCCCCCACAGACTCCACCTTTTTATCCCATTTCCCGCCCTGCAAAGCAACTGGCTTAAGAAAGGAAAGTAGCTATTGGGAAATCTCCAACATCATATTCGTCACTGCTGGGGCAAAGGGGATTGATACATGAATACAGATTTAGGTGAAGCAGCAGTGCTGTAGATCTGAGATCTGAATTTTTGAAGTACACTATCCATCAAGCTCCTTAATCTATGACATGTAGAGGTGATACACTGCGTACTAGTAGTTGTACTGCATAAAAAATAACAATCAGTGTCCAGACTGACCTTATATGTTTGCAATACACAGGAATATTCAAAGGCTCCTGTAGTAAGTTAACAAACACAGAAGCCCAACCGCATCACTAAGAAGACACCAAACTTTTATTCAAATTAGTCTATTCTACTGCCCACTCATGCCAGCATTTGTAAAATCTTACCAAAATTACAAGCATGAAAGTGCAACTGCAGAAGAGGGGGAATTTTAAAGTGTTGAATCGGCCTATAGGGACAAACACAAGTGCGCTATTGTTACCAGACGAGCGCCTAGTGTTCACCGTTGCAGGCTTGTCCTTCCCCACGATGAGAGGAATAGCTGCATCCGCCCTGCTGGTGACACTGCAGGCTCCACATGGCCACACTGCCAAAGACGGCTATGGATGTAGTCAAATGCGACAACGGGAACAAAAGAACTTTTATCAAATGTAGAAAGACCTTATCTAGCTTCAGTGGTTGTTAGCCTAAAAAACTAATTTAAATACGAATAAGGCGTTTCACACATTCCCCAGGCCGAAATAAAGCTTATTTCAGCGCCTTGAACTGATGTGTTTTACCAGGTCCGCCAAGATGAAAAACTTCTTCCCTGCGCTGCGGTCTTACCTTCACAAACAGCTCGATAACGGGCTCGTTATCTGCCTTTACTCCGTTCTGCGGTACCGAGAGCGACATTATCGGAGCTCCTTCTTGGAAGTTTCGCTAACAATGATTTTTCTGTCTTTCTGCTACCACACCCGACTGAGCTCGGTCCACTTCGCCTCCACCCTTTTCCCGCACTGAAGCCCTGCGGCCGCCTTTTCTGCCAAGGAGAATCCGGTTCTGGAGGCAGACCGTCTGTTTAGCAAAGGGGACCAGAGGGACAGCGTCGTCTGCCAGAAAAGTTGCAGTTATCTTAATGCTGGTGTTTAACTTTAGGGAGGTTAAGCTAGAAGAACATTATGGGACCGTGAGGGTCTGTGCGCTGGCCGAGTAGTGATGGTGAGGACGGGTGGAAAGAAGCTACGGGAATATTTAAAGCTGTGATGTCATCTGCGGAGGAAACACTAAATGTGGGAGGAGGGTTAAGGAGGAGAGTCTCCTTATTAGGAGGAGGGCGATGATGCCTGGAGCCCCTCAGCGGCTGCAGAGGAATAATGCCTTTTGTTAGGAAGACACCCTAAAAGAAAATGATCTTACCACCTCTCAACCTTTTTTTA
This sequence comes from Channa argus, assembly GCF_033026475.1. Classification (NCBI taxonomy): domain Eukaryota; kingdom Metazoa; phylum Chordata; class Actinopteri; order Anabantiformes; family Channidae; genus Channa; species Channa argus. The sequence goes on from NC_090212.1 coordinate 6,793,057, forward strand.
TTTTTATTTTTTTTTTACAGATCAGAGGGAAGACCCCATGTACTTTAGTCAAAGTTATCTTTCTTATGCTTTAGTAGCAATTGTTTTAGGATCGGTAGTCCCCATTGTTTGGCTTTCCAAAATATTAGCCTACTTTTCACAATCCAGTTCTAGTGAATACAATTTGAGATTTCAGTTAGAGCTTAACAGCTTTATTCAGCTGCAAAGATGTAGTTTTCTGATTACCATCAATATGCTGGAATTGTACGATTCGATTTAAAAGACTGATCTGCTGCACCATATGAATAAATAGGGACTGCAAGAAGCCATTACCCCAACTACAGAAGATGCAAGTGTACTGTTCGTAATAGATTTAAAACCCAGTAACTACAAATTCTGCCCTTTTATCTGTATTCATCTGAATGATAGATACCCACCAAAGCACAAATGATAAAATCTTCACATAAAGAGAACACAGATTCTATATATAAAAAAAAAAATTTTTTATTTCTGAAACGATGACAAGAACAAGGGTTACTAAATACAAATCAAATAGCAGTCCCACAGATCAGCTTGGTGTCAACATAAAGTTGCATATCAAATTATTTGAAAAATTAAAGCATTGTATGTTATTAGATTGTTTTAGTTTTTAAACAAGATTAATTTCAAAGTCTGAAAAACAGCAGGTGAACAATGCCAAACACCTCTACAGAATTACAATATGGGACAAGACTTTCTGTTGCGGCCTTTAACAATGAGCACAGAAGTACCACTGGTTCCACTAATGAAAGCCAATAGTAACAGTATGTTTTACTGCATATCGGTTTTTCCCCTACACCCGATAGGGTCAGTGGCTCATGCACATTAAGGACAAACACTGCACATGCAATTATTTCTCAATAGTATCTAAATATTTGAAACCTATCCCACTTCAACCGTGTCCCTGGTCAAATATTTAAAATTATGAACAACACAGGTTTTTTTTACAGTTTGGATAATACATTGACAAAATCAAGCCTGTAATGAAACACTCCAGAATGTACCAAACCAGTAAAAAGAAAACAAAAAACTGAAGAATTAACAATTTATACATTCTAAAGCTGAACCAGATTGATGACAAACATCAAGTAGAAAATTCTAAAGTGGGAAAAAAAAAAAAAAAGACAACAAAAAAGAAAAAGAAAACATGTTTTCAGGACATCTGTGATGGAGACAACTGAGCCTTCCTCATCGAGCGCAGGGCCTTCTCTCTTAGGTGTTTCTCCAGATCGTCCAAGGTGTCCTCAACTTCACTTTCCGATTCCTGAATAAAAGGTAGACTACACATTTTACTTAACCAGCTCAATACAAATGCACAAAATTAGTGCAATACTAATAAAACCTTATTCACTACCTAAATTCCCCGCCCCCCAATTTTAAAGGGATACTACACACCAAGTTTCTGTCTCATCCATTCTACCCAAAGTATTAAATAAAATGCAAGAAAGAGCAACAGTGGTGTGTGCGTGGATAATTTAATAATATGCAGAGAAATTATAAACTTGTTCATTTTAAAATCAACTTGCTACCAAAAATGTAATATTTGCCTCCTCAACCACTGTCTGTATGGTTGTCACCACATACATAATATTGCCCAAACTAAGGTCTATATGGTTAGTTTGGGAGGCAGATGATCTGGATGAACACATTTTTCAAATTTAAACTGACAAAAACATCAACTTTAACCCCCCCCACTCTTTACTTTTAAAGATGCACTCTTTACTTTTCTTGAATCTCCATCCTCCTCCACACCCTGGTTATCTTGTCCATCTCCACTCCCAGTTGCGCCACTCTTCTCCTTTTTGTGCTTCTTGTGCTTCTTATGTTTCTTGTCTTTCTTATGCTTTTTTTCCTTCTTCTTCTTCTTTTTCTTTCCACTAGCATCAATATCAGAATTCTACAATAAAACAAAACATTTATAAGTATGGCAAGTGCTACTAAATAACACCACAAATGTCAATGGATTTTTTTGAATGCTTGAGAGATTAGTTTTCCCAGTAATGTAAACATACAACTTTCTAGGACCTATTCAATAATGCACAGATTTTTCTAAAAGTAACCCAAGACTTTAAGGTAATTAAAAGTGAGAGGAAAAGGTGACATCATTTTTTTAAAGTAAACTAGACAAAAAGTACATGTAGAAATATCCTATGCACAGACTGTCCAACAAATATTCAACATGTAAGAATCAAGATATAAATCTGTATGTCTAAATACTATCTTAGACAACCTTGCTTGGGGACCGACTCCCGGAACCACTGCTGGCCTTTTTGGCTGGAGGTGGGGACCCACTGACAGAGCGAGATGGTGAGGGGGAGCCAGATGCAGGAGCTGGACCTTTCTGAATTGCTGGCTGAGGAGAAACAGATCTCGATCTAGAAGATGCTCTTCTCATAGGCTGTGGGCTGCGAGAGGGCCTGATGAGAAGAAAAGGGATTAGGAGGAAAGAGGAAAGAGTGATAGCACAAAACAAGTTCTAGTATACAAATATGTTAAGACCAAGTCATTCAGTCAGATAAGTTCCTGGTTGTTTACCTCTGGTGGTTGCGAGGCTCTGGAGTGCGGGACACCCTACGAATCGGTTTGCTACTGTGTGAAGGGGACTGCTGTCTCCGCTGGTTAGATGGAGATGCACTAGACATTTCAAAACGCCCATGAGGACTGATGGAACCCCTAACAGGGCGACTTCGGTTTGCAGGTGATGGGGAGAGGCGGCTGGCTGCTCCCATAGGGGATCGTGTATCCCTGCTTGAACGAGCAGAAGGCAACATGGGGCTCCTCCTGTGTCTGGGTGGTGAAGAAGAAGATGGAGGTGTGCGTCTCCTCTGAGGAGGAGAGCTTCGGCGCTTAGGGGACCTAGAGGGGCGTCGCTTGACCCCTGGTGAAGAGCGTTTAGATGGAGAGCTAGACAGCTTCCGCTTTTGTGGAGGCAAAGGTGAGGGGCTGTAGCGACGTTGAATGGGGGGAGAATATCGTCGGGGAGATGAAGATCTAAAATGAGGAGGTGGAGAAGGAGACCTGAAAAGGACCAGATTAAATCATATGGATGGACATTTTTTATCTTATTTTTGTATGTATGATAATACATTTTCAAATAAATTAAATTAAGTGCAAGAGGGTTGTAACTAGGTTGGGAAAATTAGTAGCCATGTCGTCCAATGTTTAAGCTAAAGTCAGCTAAATGAATCTCTAACCTCACTCTAGATCATCCCACTGAAATTTACTAGTACTTCATGCTTAACTTTAACATTTATTTAAAAAAAACACATCCATAGAAGTTGTCTATACCTCCGTCTAGGGGGAGAAGGAGATCTGCGACGTCGTGGGGGTGAAGGGGAGCGACGTCTGCGTCCAGGAGATGGAGAACGTCTTTTCCTGAACGGAAAAAAAAAAAAAAATATTACGTAACAATAATTGGTAAACTTGAAATTTAGAAATTGGACCATTCAGACAAGAAAATATGTGCTTGGTATCTAACCTTGGAGAGGCCTCCCTATGTCGTCTGCGTGGGGAAGGTGTACGACTACGCCTTCTCCTGACTTCACCATTTCTAGCACTTGGCCCTGCTGTGGACCTCTTGGGCCCCTCATCTTCTGAGGAAGAAGATCCTGTATCTGAAATAACAAACAGAGGACATCAAAAAGAGTTTTATTGTTGCCATTGTGTATGCAGTAAGGAGAAAAAAAAAAAATAAATACATAATAAATAACAAATAAAATAATAAAGAAAACACCAAGGTTGGGGTTAGGGCACAGCTTCAAGTCCATGAGACGATGAGTGCAAAGATGACATTGACATACACTTGGTTAGAGAAAGAGAGGAATTGGGTATGATAGAGGAAAGAACGGGGATAAAAACGCTTTTAACCTGAAGACGACTGTTGATTCTGCCTGCGATACTGACGTCGCTGCTGCACCGAATCTGCTGTTGCCCCTTTCTCATTTTTATCCTCCTCTGAAATGTAGAGCATTGAGTGTCCCATCAGTTTTAACAGTTTCAGTGAAACAGACTGCCATGGAAATTATACGAAAAGTACAGAAAACAGATTTTCTTCCCTGTGGCTTGTGATTCTATTCAAAGTTACATAGTGCAATTCTACAATGTATTTATACTACAGTTTTAATTTTTGTAAGCGTGAAGCGTTTTATTGTGTTTCACATCACATAGCATTGTCAGAGCAGGATATCAAATGGGAGCACTATAAGGAGGATCTTGGATATAGATTTACTCAAATTTCTACTTCGCAATCAATAGCCATTTTTCCACTGACCCTAAAAAAAAAAAAAAAAGTTGGTGGGGCAAACCAAAGGCAAAAATTCATACGTAGACTGAGCTTCATAACAATCCTAGCTGGACTGAGTGCATTTTCACAGATAATTTCCATGTCATTGGTCCAGTGATATAGTTGGCCATCTGCCATGGAACACATTAACATGGTGGTTCAATTTATAGGAGGGAAAAAAGAAATAAAAAAGGGAAAAAATTAAATTAGGTGCCTTGAACTATAGGTCAAAACTAGCACCATCCTGCTGAAAACCGGTGCCAATGGACTGGTTTGGGTAGTGGGTGGGTGTCCAATTCTAATAAGATGCAGGTGGGAACTCCATGTGCCTGGTCATTTAAATTTGTGAGCTACAAGGTATAAGGCTATTATGGTTATTTAAAAACAAACAATTTAAAGCTTACCTGACTCAGAACCTTCAGACGGCCTGGGCTTAGCACTATCAAATGGAGAGTCACCCCTTGCTCCTTGCTTTCGCTTCAAACCTGAAAAACAAGGTACCAAGAATTTTACAAGTTGCATTTAATAATCATACCTCCTTTATTTCACCATTTGAAATAAGGAATAGTTACCTGCATGCAAATTATTTAATTTACATGAATAATTAGATTCTTATGTACTTAATAAAAAAATTATTTTAACAATTCAATTGTATTTTTAAGCATAATTTCTAACTCCAAAGAGAAACCAATCAGTTATTAGCATACTGATGCAATCATTATTAGGCCAATAAAATAAAAATTATACCAGATGATCTGGGTGGGGAAGCAGAGCCCCGACTCCTTCTGGCCCGTGGAGACTGTGATCGTCTGTCTCTACCTAAGGGGCTAATGGATGCGTCAGGAGGATGAACCTGCTTTCGAGGTGGTGTGCTAGATACTCTTTTCATTGCTTTCTTAGGTGAGGGAGAACCAGATGAGCTGCTACCAGAGCATGAAGCAGAGCGAGAGCGTCTCCTGCAAAACAAATTGCATCTTCAAAAGGGGAAACCAACATTACTTTTCCAGTGCCTACCGTCAGTTCAACTGGCTCGTCATACTGCCACCATATGAAGCCACGTTAAAAAAAAAAAGATCATGTAACTGGGACACAGGAAAAAATCTGAGCCATTTTGGCAGCTCTGGGTATGCTGTCATAGTACCTAATTAGTTATCCAACTTTGGTACTGAATGACAAGGCATTTTTTTCAAAATTCAACCATCTTGAAGGACATTGGGCCAGCCACCCTGTACACCTTGCTGAGCATTTCACTGACCTGCGGACAGGAGAGCGCCTATGTCTGTGTCGGGAGCTAATGGGCCCACGTCTGGGGGGACTCTGCCGTCTACGGGGAGACATTCTCCTCCTGGGACTCTGCCGTCTACGAGGAGAGTAAGATCTAATGAGAGAAAAACAGAAGGCTGTAATTTTACACAAAACAATTTTGACATAAGCTTGAACACCACACTAAGTTCATACAAAAATTGACAGAAATACCTTGAACGTGAGCGTCGTCTGCGGGAGCGAGAACGTGAACGGTGGTGAGGTCGTTCCCTTCTGCTGTCCTTCTCCCTTTCCCGGGACCTGGGCCTTTCCTCTTTTTTATGGATTTTCTCTGGAGAGGGGTCTTTGACTTGAGTCACCGAGTCTGGTTTCACCACCTCCACAACTCTGTCACTACATGTCAAAGGAAGACATTTGAGTTGTAAACCATCCCTGCTACTTTTCTTTAGTAAACCACTTTAGTAACCCCCCCCCCCCTACATACACACACACACATATTTATTGTCTTGACTTCCCCAACTTTGTATCAAGACAAAATATGAACATTAAGTAAAGGACGTATTCCACTAACCATGTGGAAGAAGCTTCTTGGATGACTGGTTCTGGCATTGCTCTTCCTGATGTATCTGGATCTGGATGCTGTTCCATTGGTTTCGGGGGCAGCTGCATTAGGGGTGGAGGGGGTGAACTGCCAGCAACTGGACTAGGTTTGCGTTGTGGGGAGCGCGAGTGGCTACGTTTCCTTTCCCGTTTTACTGGTGACCTTCGCCGAGGTGACGGTGATCTTGTCTTCCGCCTGGAAAGAAAGCAAGCCAACAATCTGTTTCAATGTTCTGAGATACAAACACAAATCCAAATTCAATCCACTGGCGTCAATATGAAACACATTTTCTTACCTTCTTGGGCTCTTTGACTGAGCCCTTTCTCTGGTGTCCCTGTCCTTTTCCTTCTTATCATCATCACCCTTTTTTAACGAAGCAAGCTTCTCCTGTTCAATCTGCCAAAAATGAAATGGCAAAATGATTGTGAAGCAATCACTAACGACGCTAAAGCCAGCAAATTTGGATATATTGTCTTGTGCGGTGTGAATGTATATGCATCTTTCAGGGCATATCAGTCTTTTTTTTTTTTTTTTTTTTTTTAAATAAAAGGTGCCTCCAAAATTAGACTACATTTAAGATTTTGACAGACTGCAAACATACATATAAATCTGCATACATATAGCAGCCAGAGGCCTGTGACTTCTGTTATCAAACTCTGAGAATCTTACCTGTCTCTGTTTAATTTCCTCTTTCTTCTGTTCAAGAAAAGCAGATGGAATGCCGGCAATGTTCTCTTGAGCACTCAGCAGCAGGGGCCACAGGTCCTTCATGAACTCCCGGGCATTCTTCCCATTCAGGAAGCCAGTCAGGTTGATCTGCATCACCTTACCATCCGGGTGCTGCAAACAACACACACGAAGGAGGGAGAAAAAAAAAAAAATATGGCCGTTGAAACAATAGTAGACTAAATATTAGGGGGAGATAGGATCCCACATTTGGGGATTCCTACCTTCTAGTCCTTGCTAAAGTATACCTGTGACTATGTAATAGTCATAATCAAAACATGTATTTAAACTTCCCTGAATCCATAACCTATCAAAAATAAAGTGATTGATTAAAATGTACTCACAAACTCAAACTCAGAATGTGAGCTACTTTGGGGAGACAGACCTACAGACTTAAAAACTGCATGCAATACTGCTGTTTTACCTATGTCTGATTTTTATTACCCAAATTTACAGTATCATAAAAAATGCCATATGACACAAACAAAAAAGACTGATTATTTGATGCCCTCAAATGCTATCCCCATACCTCTACATTTCTGTGTTCCTACCCACCCCCCTTTCCCAGTCTCCCCACAGTCTACACTTCAGAAGTTAAACATATAGCCACAATACAGAGTGCATCAAAACCCAACACTGCAAGTACAGTCCCGGTGTCTTCAGTGAGTCCCCTGGGATCAGTGGGCACGGAGCTCCCTTGGCTTGCTTCCGCCTCCCTACTGCTTGAGACTCAACCACCTTGAGCTTAATGTTATATCATTTATCTAAATTGCAAGAGACGAACAAGCAATAATGAGTACACAGATGCACAAAAAAGGAGTTTTATTTCAATAACTGAACAACTGTGAGACCCGTAATCTCAGTTCAATTACCCTTCCTTACTAAAATGCAACAGTACCCTTAAACTTAGCTTTAAAAGACCCACCCACCCCCAAATGGCATGGCAAGCAAAAGGTAAAATTGTTTAATGTACATTTATGTGCAGTGCTTGTGTCACATACAGTTACTTAATAAACACATGTACCTTTTAGCATCTCAGGATAATGAAAATTATTAACAAGGGTTATACCCGTTTATTCTAACACCTCCTTAAGGATAGTTAACCCTACATTACTTGTGTCTCAAATTTCCAAAAGTAAGCCTGTGCATTGGAAATGACCATTTCTCAAATGTGTCAAGTGGTTTGACTTATCAGTGGAGCAATGTGTTAAAAAAAATAAATAAAAATAATAATAATCCTAAGTATAATGATATTTAGATAAAGTAGCATACAGCTTATGGGATGAAGAACATGCACAATTTAGTCTTCAATGAGTAACTTAATACCAAGCTGAAGGTATTGTTCCTTTGCTAACATTTGTTTCACATCTGACTGCATGCAACTGAGATGCTGGGTGCAGTCAGATGTTTTCACAGACTTACAACAGAGCAACTCTAAAATCTGTTAAATTCAGGTTTTTGCTGACCTCCAGTGGTTGAATTTCTCGATTCGTTATGGTGATGCAGAGATGCACTGAAGGTGTGGTAATGACAACCTCATGTGATTGTTTTGTGAGGTTAAAACTGCAGAAGACTCTCCTAATCACACCCAAAAATATAAAACTTTCAACCACAGGTGGCCAGTGAGACAATACATTTCTGTTTGGTGTTAAAATACTCTTAAAATACTTTTTAAAGACAGTAAAAGAGGAGATCAACTACTCCTAACATCAAGCAGTGAGAAGTTGGTAAACCTTTCTAGTTTTCAGCCTTAAATTTCAGGTACATTTAATGGGATGTGGGCAGTTTAATGATGCACTGCAATTACCTACGTAAAATATGATTATGGTTTTGTTCAGGTGTCTTTCACTGACATGATATAGGTAATCCCTGCATATAACTCACCTCAAACCACACACTGCATCATGAAGGGAGAGTTGGGCTCAGTGACTTTGGGCTCAGGAGAGAGCTAATTAGGTGTTGGTGCTATACTTCTGATGCAAGGTATAACATCCATATTGGTTCAGGCCTTTTAAATCATAAATCACATCATCATTAGAAGACTGCTGAATAATGGCACTTTCTCACATAACAGTAAAACATGGCTATTTCATTATATATCAGTCTTACACCAACTGTTACTTTACCTATTCAATTTGACTACGATGTTCAATTATTTGATCGAATCCCTTGTTACTCACTAAGCAATGCCCACAAATTTAAGAGTTTTGAACAAACAAACAAAAGAGATGACCCCAATTAAAGAAGTTACCTTTTCCTCAAGCTGGTTAAATATGAACTCAATGACGACGTCGTCCTCGAACCCCAGAATCTCGGTTACCCGCTGAGTAATCCATGGTTTGATGACTTCCAGGTTGACTTTGGTCATGTCCACCTAAAAGTGAAAAAAACAACCAAATAAGCATAATTACTAAATTGTACAAACAAGGGTGGATGGCACATTTAAAAAAGAAAGTCCTCACAGTTGTTGATGCGACAATTTGTTACATGAGTACTAACACTGGACGATATGTGGATGATATTATACCTTCTTGTCCAGACATTCTGCAAATTTCAGCTGCTTCAGCAGTTTCTTGTGCTTGTTGCTGAAACGGTTGTCTTGCTCAGCACTCGTGCCCTAAAAACAAATAAGTGTTTAATGCACACATCGTTTATCTCTCTATACATAGATCTGTGCTTTAAATAAGTCTCACGTGTCCCCCCTCGCCTAGCATAACTTAACCCAACGCTGATACACATAACGCTATATCGAAACACAAACACGAGCTAGCAAACATTAGCTGCGTTACGTATAAATTAACACACAACAGAGTTGAGATATTAACTAATGATATCTCTAATGACTGCAGCTTCGTTTATATTTCAGGCCAGACTGAGTCAGATTTAGACTTTGATACAGATATCTTAACGTTAGCTAAACTAAAAGTTAGCCGTGCTTAATCCTCCAAGGGAAACAGACATTGTCATAGTCTATGGGCTAACCTGACCGGGAACTTGTCGCTGACAAGAAACGAAGTAGTAAATGGTGTTTTTGTGTCGTTAAACATTGCATCTTAGCATCCACTTTACTACCGCTAAAGTCAGCGAGCGAGTGAGTGGTCGTGACTGGCCATGGTGATAGTCACTAGCAAGAAGACAGAAACGATGCACCGCCCGGGCGCCATCTTTAGCCTAGGCTGGCCAATTAGCTGAAGCTAGCTACAAAGTCGTGGCGTCTATTTCCTGCAAATGTCTCCGCTCATTTCAACATAGAAAGGCTGTAAAATGAGAGCCAGATAACTTTCAGCAATAACAAAAAGCATAAAACAATGATTTCTGTAAGGACGTGTAGCGAAATTCGGACAGTTGCCCAGTTAATACACGAAATCAACGAAGGCCATCAGTTGATAGACGGACCCATGACTGTACCGTTTCTGAACGTATGGCCCTCAGCCTTAACACATGACATTACAGTGTTACAAAGACACAATGCATTTTAAGCAAAATAACACTAAGATGGCAAAAAGACAGGAATAATTTTAAAAATCTTACGCGGAAGAATCCCGCGTCCATTATCGGAGAAAATAGTTAATCACAGGCGCTATTGAGAAAGACGTGCGTTCCCTCCGGTAATATTCAGAGTGTCAGGCCCAAGCCGGAAGTAGGCTTCGCCCCTACAGGAGGCAAAAGGCACTGCCGAGACGGCGTATGTACGGAGGTGTCACATGGATTCACAAGGATTTGTACAAGTAACAATGTTATAGTATTTTACATCTTATATCGTAGTCTTTAATCATACACCAATCACCATTATAGATACATTAAAGAAGCATCGCCTTAATGTAGCAGTTGGAAGTAAGGACAATCTAAACTCCTAGATAACCAAATCTATAATAATGCACTGTGGTTTGTTTATTATATTTGTATAAGAATTAGAAAATAACTAGTATTGAAAGTGTTGAAACGAGCGTAGATGTACTGAGTAGTTTAAAATGGGAATAACTGAGTAGGAGTAACATAAAAATTGTTGTAGTCCCCATCATAATTAACATTAATGTACAGTCAATATAAAGAATAAGCAAAGTTCAGCATATTACAATCATCACTTATGTTTGGCTAAATTAGATTTTTATTATTTAAGGTCTGATTCAACGTACACTGCATTTTTATACCTACACTGTTTTCCAGGGTCATCTATAGTAAATAGGGCTTCATTTTTTGATAGTAGGTATTAATAACCAAAGTCACACTTCTGGCAAAACAGTAAAATATAGGCTACCTGTTAGATGCCACTGCAAGGGTAGTGGGGTAATGTTCAGGTAATAGACTATATTATAAAAACTGTTATTAACTGTTATTACAGTTCAAAGTTAACTAAGCCAGATTCCAGATGATCCTGGAATTAAAGTGTGCAATAGATGTCTTAGACTAAATGTGCAATTGGTCCGTATTGTTTTAGACATTGTAATAAGCACTGTGACACTGTTTAGTCCATGCATGTGATTAGCATGACATTCTGAAATCTTAACACCTTAGGAAAAATGTAATGTTCTGCTCCATCCGAGGCAACATATCCATGTGTAAGCTGATGCTTATATCATTATAACAATTAAAAACAACAAAGTGTAGGAGAAGGTTTGACAGTATATTCTTCCCTGCAAAAAAGAGCTGTGTGTTTTTCTGCATATGTGTGACATGTCACTGTCCACTGTATTTTGAGAAGTACTGACTGTACAAACAGTCCCTGGCTCATTACTGTAATGTTCCAGAGTAGCACAGGATAGTGGTTGATAGTTTGTGAAAGCGAAAGAAGTGTATTTCGGGTGAATGCAGGCTGAAGACAAGTCACAAGCAGGGGCCCTTGTCAGTCTTTGTAGAACAGGTTTTGCTAGCTGGCTGGCAAACCCTGGTTGGTCCTTTTCTCTCGAATGGAACTTAGCATGTCTGATACCAGCTCTTCAAGGCCAAAGGCCGGCGCCCAGCCCCAATCTCTCCTGGCATTGGTATCATCAAATCTCACAGGCCAGCTGTCTGCTGCAAGGTGACAGGCAACATGAGCACATTACTTCTCTCGTACCAGTTAAAATAATCCCATACATTATTTCCAGGTTAAACATTTCTGTTTTTTAAATTGTCACACCCACATGTCATCACATGAAAAATACTGCACCCACTGACATCCGACAACTAACAACTATCACTTGCATCATTCCAACTTCAATATTGTTAGAGTTGCACATCATCACTGTTTGACAACAGGGTTCCCAAAAAGATATTGTAATCTCTCATTATATGCATTATATCGCAACAACAGTCAAATCCTTCTGTTTGTAACTTCTCTTTAGGAAATATATGAAGTGCCATCATGTAGGACTACAGTATTTGGGTCTGAATAGTTTGAAATCTTGACTTCTACACATAGCACAATTTACCAATAATTATTAAGTTTAAGCTGTTGACTGAAGTCATACCAATGGTCTGGCGGACAGAATCAGGATTGTAGGTGACCTTGAGGTGAGGAAGATGCTTGCGGATTTCTTGGGCCACCTCTTCTGGAGTGAAGCTCATGGCAGCAATGTTGTATGTACGCAGGGACAGCTGGCACTCTGGAGTCTGCATGAACTCTACCGTGGCACGGTGGCAGTCAGAGATGTGCATCATGGGAAGACGGGTATCGGGTCGCAAGTAGCACTCATGGTGACCTGTGCTCAGAGCATCGTGGAATATTTGAACTGCATAGTCTGCAGAGATAGGACCGCAGAGAGTTTAGTCCATAACATCCAGCTAAAACTTATTTTAGTTGAAGATGTAATGCTAAAAAATACCTGTTGTCCCTCCACCAGGAGGTGTGTTGACTGATATTACACCTGGGTAACGTAGGCAGCGGAAGTCCAGGCCATATTTGTGATGGAGATACTAAAAAAAGATAAGGAGACTGATGATGTGGAAATGAATATATACAAATATCATCATAGCTCTCTCTGTATTGTGTGAATTCCTATGATAATTGTACCTCTCCCATCAGTTCTCCGTGCACCTTCGACACGCCATAAATGGTTCTCGGCCTTTGGACACAGAGGTCAGGAGCGGGGTCACGTGGAGAAGAAGGACCAAACGCCCCAATGGTGCTGGGAACAAAGAGGCGCAGGCAGTTCTCCAGGGCCAAGTCTAGCACATTATGAAGGCCTAAATAGAGAGAACATTCACAGTTCCACAGAAGTTTTACCATGATAAATCCCAAAAGGGAGATTGTATAAAAGGTATATGTGTATACAGACAAACCTGTGATGTTGATCTTGCGTGCCAAAGCCACGTTAGCCTCACCCACAGCACTAAGCAGAGCACTGTAGTGGACCAGCCAAGTGATCCGATTATTTACAATCAGTTCTCGGAGGTGTTTATAGTCCAACACATCAGCATATACAAATGGACCTTATTACACAAGAGTGGGAAATGGAAAGATAATTACAATAATATAACATAATTATATTTGAGAAATTTTAAAAACAGCAAACTAGCAAACAGAAAAACAGAACACACAAAAACATAAATTAAAAATTTCATACCACTGCTATAAACATGAGCTGGAGGCTTCTTGATGTCTGACAGGATTACATTCTCAGTCCCATAATGTTTTCTAGACATTAATAGAAATATGAAGAATTTCAACTTTCAGACATTTAGATAAACTTTAATGTCTTAGAAATGTCTGAATATCTCACCTCAGTAATTGTGCAAGCCCCACACCTAACTGCCCAAGGCCACCTGCACATGGAGACAAGGTCTAATATTATTTCTGTGCAGAAATAGTTTTAAAAAGCATTTGAGGTTTGGTGTGAGAATGAAATGATTGTTATTGGTGTACCATGTGTGAGCTGTGAAAAAGCTTTTGTTTATTCCACAGGTTTATCCTGGGACAAAAAGTGACAGCAGACTATTATTCTCCACACAGTCCCTACTCATTGGCTCTTTTATATCACTAGCAATGTCTGCATGCACTCTATTGTGGTGAGATGAAATGGGGGTCCTGCTGCTAGTATACAGGGAAAACAACTCGAAAAAAAAAATATAATACAGCACATGTCGCCACTGACGCCACAGTGATATCACCCAATCGTTGAGAATTGTTCAATTAAAAAAATAGATCTACTTGGAAGTGATATGAACTCTACAAGCTCCTTTAAAGGGTCTCCACAGGCAAGGCATTCTGTCCTTGTTGTAACTGCGCTGTGGACAACAACACAAAACACAGGCTGCACAGTGAAAGTGGTAGAACACAATGGTAGCTTCATGTGTTCAATGTTTGGGTAGCTGTAGAAAAGTCTATCTCTCCCTGAAAATAAAAATAAGGACAAGGCAGCTAATATGTGGTAATAAATAATGGATATTTGTATTACCTGTGATGAGGACACGAGGGTTTTCCTGAGGAGGTGGAGGGTTGCAGGTCTCCAGGCTGTTCCACCTGCTCATCTGCCTGGGCAAAGAACTGAAGCTGTGACCCGAATAACTCAGTACCCTGCTGAGGCAACCTCGGCAAAACAGGCCCCACACAGCCACAGTGGGCACACAGACCCGTACACTTGGTTGCATGTCCAGTAGTGGCCCTTTAACAAAGTTAAATTATTATAATGGTAATGATCATTGGGATGTATACATGTTGTGTCCAAATAATCTTAGACAGAAAGATTTAACTTAAATAGCAAATGGGAAACAATATTAGGATTACCTGTGTCCTCTCTAAATCCCAGAGAGATGATTCTTGATTTAGCAGTTTAGGATGCAACTTAGGAAATCAAATATTATTCCACTAAACTACATGACATAATAGGAGCCGGTAAGATCACTGGTAGAATTAAAACATTACCATCCGATTGGTCACCGCTTCAGTTCACACAGTAACCACTGGGTAAGTACACAAGTGTAGAAAGTCATGCTGGGCTATGTGGTTCTTGTCCAGTTTGGATAATCACCAGGGCTTGTTGCTCTTGACTGAACAGGACTACAGTCTCCAGCTTGCAAAGCTCCATGTGTGCAAACATGCTGACTTGCTGTGCATAGGGATTTGTATTGTGAAGAGTGTTTAGCTGAGCTTAACAGGACTGGGAGGTGTGTCATTTATAAAGCCTTCTTCTATATAATATTAATGAGGAAAGTTATGTCAGAAAATAATTTCCCTATTAAATTATGCAAAACAAAGGGTCTAATTAGAAAACAACCCTGAACAGTTTTAAAAGTGGTAAAACATGGCATGAACATATACTAAACAGCCCCAAATACAGCTTTTTCTTTTTTTTATGACAGAATAAAAAATACTGAACATAAAAAACACTTTAAGAATTCGGAAACACATTTCCACAGTTCAAAAGCATTGCACAATGCAAAATTCCTTCTTACAAACATGTTTAACATGTTTGGGCTGAATTAACACTCATACTATTGGTATCAGCTGAGTGCCAGCTTCTCCCACTCAATAATCATGTTCCTTATTTCCTCCTGAGCTTCTTCAAGGTGACGAGCCTGCGCAGTCCACCTCAGAAAAAAACCTGTGTCAGACATGAGTTTAAGTCAGACCGACATAAAACAGAACACACGAAATTAGGTTTGAATATATGTCAATTAAAGCTTACCTCGCCAGAGCTGCAGGGATTGAGGGTGGACTGAAGGCCAGATTGCCAGTTCATTGCACTCATACAGAGGGTTGGAGTAGTAAGCTCTCTTCCTGGGCCTCAGAAGAGCCTGGAACAAACAGTGTGTCTTCTCCTTCACACCATTAGCACATCTGATACGAGGGAGTGAATATTTATAGATAAATGTTAGTTAGAAAGGAAAGCACTATTGTGTTTGTGTTAACCTCTGATTTACAGTACAACTGACCTCTCCTGGTCATTGTTACATAAGAAGGTGCCATAGTTAGAGGCGTAAGCTTCGTTTGCCAGCCTCACCAGCAGCGCCTCAGAGAAGCCCATTGCTAGAGGGAACTGACGCCACACCTGCCACACACAGTCCAACAGCAGCAGAAAGAACGGGGACTCCTGCTGGAGACGAGCATGGGAGTAGGCTGAGTGGGCACACCGCTGCTGAAATGGGTGTCCTGCCTGGGAAATGCACACAGTATATAAAAAAAAACTCTGTTCTTTAAATTTTAGGGTAGGGTATTAGGACATAATATTTAGTGCACAACCTAGTTGCCTACAAATGTTCATTCACCATCAGAAATATAAAAACAAATGGTCAAAGAGACTAAATTACTAAAATTATATCAGTGAAAAGGTTTGCACATACCTTAATAAATATAATCACTTTAATGTGCAAAATCAGGTGTTTGATCTTTAAAAAATGATTGTCAAAGCTTAATGTTTAATGAGTGGCACCAAGCATGTTAAATTTGGCTTGCACTTTAAATTTGCAAGGGTGTGATATCAGGGAGCCTCTATTATTTACCAACATTACACTGTATCTGATAAAGACCAGTTTTTCACTGAACCACCATATGTTTTTGAATGAGTTCACAACACAGGGGAAACACTGAGTGCCCAGGGCCAAAGGTCAAAGATAAGCAGGCTCTGTTACATTTCTGAGCACTACATGCAGTTGTGATATTTCCCGTTATAAACAGACTGTGGAGCAATATCAGTGTTTGACAGGATGTTCTCACTCTGAGTGTAACTGCTATACTGCTGTCTCCATTATTTACTTCCTTTGATTTGAATCTTTTACTTATCTAAATAGATTTATGTATATATAAACGATTTAAATGATTAACTAACCATGAGTTTGACTTCAGTGAGGACAAAAAAAAAAACATTTACAGAGCCACAGATATACAGAAATCAGCTATAATATTAATAATAACTGCTGGTTTTATTTTGTGTTAAACAGCATGGGAATCAATTTATGCTGGCTCTGGTCAACAGATATCAGAAGAACAAACGCTTGACAGCTAGCTGCAGGCCGGTAAGAGCACCCATTCCGAATCTTGTCCAACTCAATTTATTTATTTAATTTTCTTTTTTTTTTAATTTTTTTGTCCTTTCGGCTTATCCTGTGAGTTCAGGGTCTCCATAGCGGATCAATTTCTACCGGGCTTGGACCGGTACTGCACAGTTGGGGAGGGGAATGGGCTGTTAGGGGTTTAGTGTCTTGTTTAGGTGGTTTCTCTGTCTCAGTCTCTCTATACTGTATGCTGTCAGATATAGGCACAAACAGGCCAAAAAAATCATCATGAAAAGAAAAAAGATGTGTGTTTGCACATGCAACTTACACAATCAATCGAGGAAATTGTAAATGGTTATGATCCAAGCTCAGTGCATAATATTTTTAAACATTTCATTCACCTCGTCTTCTGGATCTTCTCATTCATATTTAAATATATAAACTTACCTGTACCCACTCTCTTTCCAGCAGAGCCAGGAATCCCTCCAGTGTGCGGCAGCATGGGTCCATGATGATCTGAGCCAGAGTGCTAATGAGCAAACTGGAATCTGTTCCTTCAGAGCCATGAACAAGAACTGAATGACCATCCCTGGACAACAGAAATTTAAATGCAAAGTAAATCCTCATGCAAAAGAAACAGTTTACAATCATTTATTTTGTCTTTCTCACCAATTTTAGATAACACTGCAAAAAAGTCTTATTCAGCAATGTCTAGTTAAATAAATCCATTCTACTTAGGTATTGTATGTAGATTAAATATATTACTAGTTTCACACAGTATTGTTTGCAGATTTCATGATTCTCCCAGAACATTTTCCCAGTGAAAAAACATCATTACAGACATCTGTAGTTGTACCAACATGCACACAACCTATAATCTTATACACAGACCAGCAGTGTAGTTCCTACCTCTCCACACACTCAGCCAGCAGGCCAGCAGTTGACAGAGCAGTTTGCACATGAGACAGCCACTTTGAGTTCTCAAGCTTACTAAGCCAGCGGTCCATATTGTGAGACTCGTCACCACAAGCCTCCACCAGCTTGATTAGACTCTCCTGTAGTGCTTTGCCCCTGTAAACATAAATAAAGTCAAAATTAGATGACACACCTTTTTATTGCAACAAAGCAGCATCATAAAAAGATACACATACCTTTCCATCTGCCTGTGCAGACGTTTCCAACGGTTGTAACATGATTTGGACTCAAACCCCCCACCTGTCATCCGGGCTTGCTGTGCCTGCTGACTGGAGCGGGTGTCAATAATGTAACCTTTGTCTGAGCCGGCAATTACGGCCTGAAGTAGCTGCTCATCTTCACTGCAGCGCTTCCTGTTGGCTCCTGTCAGTGGTTGACTGCTGCGCATAATCACCTGACAGGTTTTCATTTGATCAGAATTGTTTAGTTTTATGGGTAAATTTTGCCTGCAGAGAAACACACAAACATCTCACCATGCCATTCTTCCTGTGGTAGTAGCAGAGGACAGGGAGGCGTCCTCCCTGTCTGAATTTGGCCGATTTGACCAGCAAGTCATCACTTATATCCTTAGGAACAATGATAGCTTTGGGGTAGGTGGGACACACTGAGTAATCTCTGTTCACACTGCTCAATCTCCACCTATCATGCTGCAAACACAGAACCGACAAGGTGATGACAGTTAATGTCAAAGGGTTTTCACAGGAAACAACCCTAAAAAGGTCCATCTTCCTCTGCACATAACTCTTAACTGCTAACTAATTTTAGCAGTTGATACCCATTTAATGCATGTGCAGTAAATATGAAGGTGGAGCTAGCAGCCTGCTTTTTGCATCTTAGACCGGAAACACAGAAACACAGCACAGCTTCAACAGTTTGCGTCCTGGCCTGTGGACCTTTATTGGACGTCACACCCCTCCATCTCTCTTTGTCTGTCCTGATTTCCTGTTTTTTAAGCTTATACAGTCAAACAAAGACTGTACACAGTCTTTGTTTGACTGTAGACCCTACCCCACCCAAATAAGTATAAATATATAGAAATAAAAACAAGCTGGTCAAAAGATAGAATGCTCTAATTAATGAGTTTTAGGAGTGCTAGTAGGTGTACTGTAATTTCTTTGGACAGGGTCCACTGCCATGTTTAAATGTTTAGTAAGCTGTAAAAGGCAGGTAACAAAATCCACCTAAGAACCTCCAATGCTTATAAATTTACACATTAATTTGTTTAAATTTAAAAGGGTGGGGCTTTACTAGAGGTTATATGCTGTGCACTTATATGTACTTATATACTAGCCTACTATTTATTCATTTGCAGTAAACAATGGTTTTCTATATATACTAACCACCTTCCAGTACATAAAGTAATACAAATGAGCTCCACCATTACCAACAGTGATCTTTGACCCTTATTTTGTTATTAATTACTAGTTATTAGTATTTATTTTTCTACAATTACCATAAATCAATGTTGTACTTTATACTTTTACTTTTTTGGAGCACTTTTACTTGACTGTTGAGTTTGTGCACACTTGTGTGTCCCATTTTGCTGCACTTTGGCACAAGCCAAATTTGCAAATTTGGCCCATTTGGCTTTTCTACTATTTGAACAAAGCTTCATAAGCCAACCACCTCCTGGCAGTAACTTTAAATTTAAGGCACAGACATGAAGAAGTATTGATCTTATTATCTATTTCTTGATAAATTGGCATATTTACCTAAATGTTAAACTCTTCTTTCAAAGTTCTATTTTTGACTACATAATGTTCTTTAAGAACAATGAAGTTTACAGCATGCAGCTTCTGACTACTCAGAGTGGCTCAACAGGATGGTGACGGGACAATATAAGGCCGCTTGATGAAAAGTACAGATATCCCACATTTGCTGGCCACATTGTGCCTATACAAAACATGCAACAATACTACCCTCAGGATCCACCCCTCACTATAGCAACATGCTATTCCCAGAGGAAGATGTCAGCCTATTAAGCACAAATTCAAGCAGTGTGCAGCACATTCTAAAGTTAAGGGAAAACAAATGAAAACTAAGCAACAGGGATATCCTGAAATTTGACCTCTGTGTTCATGTTTTCCTGCCGAACTCCTGTGCAGCAAAGAAAGCATATAGTGTTTTATATATTGCTTACAAGCTCCGTTATTTGACTGTAGTGCTTTTCAGGGGATGAAAGTCCCCACTGGTCCTGCAGGTTTAGGTCTGATGGTCTGTAAAAGAATGGATATGTCTCTGACACACACTCCAGGCAGGACAGGGTCTAGAGAAGGAAAACAGAGATTGTTGTAAAATATCAAAATAATTTAATAACAGAGAGAATAAGTGGAGGAAATACTGACAAATGTTGTTTTCAAAAAAATGGATGTAAATTCCCATTCCTAAGACCAAATAATAAATACTAATTTACTAATGTACTGATTTAGACCTATGTTTCAGTTCTGAGTAAGATTATTTGATTATTTGTTGTACCTCAATAGAGTGTGCAATGTTGAGACACTGCTCCATGCCTGGGATGTCAAGCTGGAGTAAACGAAGATCTTTACACTTTAGGGTAAGTGTCCCTGAAGATCCAGATATCCTACATAAACAGACACATCACAATTAATTTTAAAAACAACACCCTTGGTGTCCACTTCCTCCCTCAGTGCCCCATGTTTTGACTCCAGCAGTGCAGAAAGCTTGACTTGCAGCAGAAAGGGAAGGCAAGCCCAGTAAGCTGGGCTGGGTCTGGGAGGGGCTTTATCTTGCGAAGAAATGGGTGTGCATTTGGTTTCTGACCAAAAATCTATCAAGCAGCTTTAGCATTGCTTAAGCTGTCACAAAGCTAAAATAACAAAAGATTTTTAATTGGCAAGCAACCCACAATATGAGCATGTGGAGGCTGCTGAAGTCTTGTAAGCACATTTCCCTTTTCAGCACAATAACAGCAGCACACAGTAGACACACAGCAACAAAAAAGATGTCCAACCTTTCACTGCGGCCTGCGTTAGAGAAAAGGCCGGAATAGCCCAAAAGGTTTTCCACGCTGGTTAAAAAAGATTTAAACAATTAATGTATTTAGATATTAAATATACTTAGAGCAGAGACAGTTTGATGTTAATCAGTGTGATTATTTGTTTGACATACCCAAGTTTGTTATCACAGTCTCTGATAAATTAGTGCTAAAAGAATCCCCCAAAACCTCATTAGATGCTTTAATTAGTATTTAAGCTGTTAAATTAAAGTAAGTAAATAAGCATAGAATAATGCTTTTGACAGTTGGGAAACTAAATCACATGACAGTTTCTGATGGGGCACTCAGCTCAACTTGCTAAGATATGGGTCTATCTTTTTATCACCATTCACTCTTCATCCCTGCACCTTTACCTCTTCTCGATAGCATCGATGTTCCTGAGTAGCAGTAAAACCTGGCGAGACTTGCTGCTGCCCCCCTCATTCTCCCTGTCCGAGAAGAGCAGGTGGTGGCCGGTGATGCACAGGGTGCCTCTGGTCGGTGGGTGCAGCGGCTGGTGGAGCACAACATCCTCCACATTGGCGGTCTTGATGTGCTCAGAGAACTCCATCAGCTCCCACCGTTACAGAGACGAATCCTCGGTTGCTGAGCTCTCAGAATTGGTTCGGCCCTTCACTTCAAATCACTTCCTCGCCTGTTTTGTTAAGAAATGAAAGTAGTGATCTCCCTGCTGTGGTTGTGCTGCTGCCTGGACAGTTGCGCTCTGTTTGCTTTGACGATAAGGCCTCTATAAATAAAGGGACTTTTTTCTGAACATAACCTATAATGTTGCTACACTTTTTTAAACACAGGTGACTGAGCTCAAAACCGCCCTCTAAATGGAACATGTGTCGCTTGGGTTGACCAAAAACGGAAGTGCACGTTTCCTGATAGAGAGCGCAACTATGACAAGTGTCGCACATTGCTGCGTTAAGTTCTCGTACTTTGAAGGGTGAGAGCGAGGAGAGAGAGGAGGGGGGAAGAAGCAGATGTGTTGCTTGCTATCCAAAATATGCCCACTACATGGCAGCATAGGCAAACCCAGAAAGCTGCTCTAAATCACGACTTCCCTGACAAGCCCTGTGCTGTGAGTGGCGTGTGTGTGTGTTGAGGGGGGGGGGGGGGGGGGGGGGGGGGGGATCTGTATCTGTAGAAGAAATGTTTGAGTCATCCTTTAGCAGAAGTTGCAAAACCCCATGTAGAAATACTGAATTAGTAGCTTCTACATTCAATAGTCAATTTTTAGAATTACAAATACATTCACTTTTATTCAGTGTTCCTCATTTCCACTGTCATAGGTAAATAGAGAACACATTAAATATGATATTAGACACACCCTGCGTGAAAGTACATTTTCTGTGAACGAATCTCTTCCTTTTTTTTGCCACTTCATTTTGCCACCTAATATGTGCTGATTTTACACACAAAACAAATTGCAGGCTCATTAAATAATTCTTATGAATATCAAAGAACTGCATAAGGTGTTACTTATACATTAATACTTCATAGAGTAATACATGTTTATTTGGCAATTTTATCACATTAAACTGTGTACTTTTACTTTTGATTCTTATGCAGCTAGTATTTCTGTGTTTTACAAGTTTTTATGAATTTTTTTAAAATTTGGAATCGTATAGTCTATGTTTCAGTACTTTTTTCTTAAGAATATGTGTATAAAAATCACCACAAAAGTTTACTTTCCATCGCGTAATTTGAGATCCGAATAATGTGTTGTAATACAGTCTAACATATGCCGTGGAAAGGGAGGATTTTGTCATATGTAGGAAAATTTTACTCTAATGTCCAAAACAATTCAGTTTGGAATGATAAAAGCACAGTTATACTTTTATTTTGTAATGTAATGTTTGCCAATTGTGACACTTTGTGGTAAGGTCTCGAGGAAGTTCACGAAAACTCGGCTTCCTTCCATAAAAAGCCAATAATTTATCCAGCCTCCCTGTCTTCTGCGGGATGGGCGGTCACTGCTTCCGATCTCCCTATAAAGGAAGGTATGGACCGACTGCGCTCTAATCGCCAAACCACCTCCACAGAAAGAGAACTGAACGTGATCCAACCTGCCTTCGTTACGAGTCTCACTCACTTAGCCGGTGCGATGAACTTCAAAGAGTTTGGAGACGAGTCTTCCGAGGGAGACACAGAGGATCTGGACAGCGTGAAGGCGCTCACAGAGAAGCTGAAGTTACAGACTCGCAGACCATCCTACCTAGAGTGGCAGGAGCGGGTACAGAGTCGGCCGTGGAAGGAAAACTATGCCGCAGACAGTCTGAGCACTGGGGGACAAATCGTTTCCATGCCTGCAGGTTTGAGAAATGAGAACTCAGAACTGGTTGTGCGCAACGTCTGTGGCTTTGAGACTATTGATGATGCTTTGGAGTTCCTGAGAAAGGAGTTGGTGAGTGAGCTTTTTATATTATCCACAGATCTCCATTGAAAAAGATTGACAGGCTATTAAGTTGTGATTCATGGTGCAAAAAGTCGACAACGTGTGAGCACTTTACCTTCTCAAACAAAAAGTTACTCAACTGCACACTGTAGATATGAGTTTAAGTCAATATTTTCCACCTTGACACTATCTGTCCATGTGTCTGTGATCTGTCCTGCCTGTATACCTGACTAGGAAATTGCGTGTTTTAGATCCTGCAGTAAACACAGCCTAAACAAACAGGTTGTGAAATAATCTCACATTCTCAGGCCTCCATCTTTGTGTTCCATATACCAGTGATTTGATAAGAACCTGAACTATATGATAAGTCAGCTATCCAAATCCAAACTTCCCCCTAAGGCTCACTTTCTCTTAATCTGCAGAGGGAGATGCAGGTTCAGGACAACCGTCTGGCCCGTCAGCTGATCCGTCTGCGTGGGGAGATCCACCGCTTGAAGGTGGAGCAGGTGTGTGACCGCCATAAAGAGATGCTGGATGATGCCACCTACGAGTTGGAGGAGTGTGGGGAGGAGTCTGATCTGCTGTGTGACATCCCTATGAAGGCTGCCTTCGCTCTGTCCACCCCTCTGAAGCACCTGGGCCTCACCAAGATGAACATCAACTCAAGACGGTTTTCACTGTGTTAAAATCACAACTGTTCCTTAACATTACTGAGAATCATCCTTTCTTCCCTCAAGGTGTTTTGATGATGGCATGACAAGTAACTGCAAGAAAATTGTGCATGGGGTGAAAATGAAAATTACTGCTTTGATGTGCACCTTGGATTCACATGCATGAGGAAGCTTCTGTGTACAAACCTGTACATGTACACACCCTTAATACCAACACAACCACCAGCACACCTTGCTGCTGGACAGAGCCTGCTGCTCTACTGCTGATTAATCTTTGCACAATAGGTGATTCAGACTAGATAAATGAAGACTGAAAGCTAGACTAAAGTGTTAATGTATATATCATATTATATATGTTAAATATATTATACTATGTTGTTGGGTTTTGCTACAGTGAAGAGCAAAACAGTGAGGGGCAGAATACTACTGTGTTGATGGAAATTTTTCATGAAAATGTTCACTTTAACCTATAAAGATACCTTGGGAAGCTTTATAGTTCAGGACAGGTGGAGGATTTTGAGGTAGGGAGGCATTACTTGACATTGGTGTTAAAATATTTCCTGAAGTTGACTGAAATAAGAAGAAATGAAGACATTGTGTCCGGTCCAGTCTGGTTAGGAAAATGTTCTGAAAATACAGCCCTTAAAGAAAGTGACTGTATGGCCTTGTATGTGGTCTGTGCATTTTTAAACCTAACAATTAAAATATCTCTATAGACTATATCGATTTGGCACTGCAGAGAAAGAGTGTGCCTAGTGCATGTAATACCATATCCAGATTCTGCAACCCATGGATTTTACTGCAAGTTAAATGTGGCCAAACAGTGACCAAGTTTATTGAGCTGTTCACTAGGCATTTTAGATAGTTTATTACTGGAAGTAACATTACATTTATGTTGTAATTGTGTTAAAATTATTAATACATGCTACTGTAATACGAATGTATATACATGACAAGGTATATGAACTTTATATATATATATATATATATATATATATATATATATATATATATATATATATATATATAAATAGACTTATTTCTGAACATAACCTTTGCTATATATATATATATATATATATATATATATATATAAAGAACAATGTAATTTGCTATTTTTTCTTTCAAATATGACACAATAGTAAAAAGACTTTTTCATGTCTATGTCAGTTGTAAATTGTATTTTGTCACAATATATATTGTTAAATAACTGGGGGAGTCAAGATAATTAAAAAATAGTGAAGGTCAAAAATACTAGGATAATAAGGATTTAAAAATGAAAGACATCCAGACAGACACATTTATTGGGTTAATTGAAAGTTCTGCGAACAACTAGAATTGTGGAGCCCACCAAGGACAAATGTTGTAGCACTCTGATCTGATCACTTACTGCAGATTGATACATGCTTGGTCCCAGAACCACCCACTCACAAAGGTCTTTTCTTTCTGCCACAGTACTTTTATCACCGGATATAATAGACACCCCCTGTGAATGAGACCCTATTGCAATGTGCAGCACCACACACATTGTTAGACACTTTTGGTCAAACAAGAAATCAAATATGCCTTGGCAGAGTGTGGCCACAGTGTGAAATGAAAGCCCAGGTAGCACTGTTGACATGACCATAGTACTGTGTACTTCAAGGCATGAGTGACCTGTAGTGAAAAGGAGTAGCATGGAAAATGCAAAGAAGCCATGATATGATCCATTGAGGCCTTATTCTTTAGTTAATGCTTTTACAACAAAGCTCTGCAGGCTTCTACTTATAGCCTTGGCCATATTATCATGTGAGTCGAAGCTGATGTAAGTGTGAAAGTAAAGTCCTAATAACTTCAATTTAAAAGCAAACCAACTTAAAAATGATGTTTTTGTTAAAGTATATATGAATAAGCATCAGCAGAGAACAATAGCCACACTTGAAAGAGGGCAGCACCTGCATGTGAGGCAGGCAGTAGGACGGTTGGAAAACTGTGCATATTGATGGTATCTCAATTTGATTGCGTAACAGAATGTGATTTCCAACCACATTTGGAATGAGTGACAACTGTGGTCAAGAGGAAAATAGGAATACCTTTAAAATCTGTAAGGTCTGCACAAAGCTGATCTCTTAGGATGGTGCCACTCCCATGAACATCTGACTTATTATTATCAACCTGGTAAAAGACACCAACAAGTTTTAACTTCTACATGTCAAAAAGGGAAACTGCTTAACCCATCCTCCTAGATTTACAGTGTATAGTTTTAACGGAAAAAGAGTCAACTCAGGTGGTTTCATTGCAAGTGAGACTTAATCTATGGCAGTCTTCTAAGCACATATATTTCTGTGCACTTCCTGTAATGTTTGGACTGACTTCCTGCCCATGCATGCTGTGTAGCAGCAGCCGTTCACCACAAGAGAATAGATGTGGTCCACAGTTACTAACTGAGCAGTAGAAAAAGCAACAGCACAGAGTTCCAGAGCCTTAGCAATCTGAAAGCACTGTAATTTCATAGCTTCTCTCTGGACTTAAGGTGACCATGGTGTAGAAGTTTTTGAAAACAAAGCTTTGATGAAAATTATTTGTGCGTGGGTCACCCTTTGAATGCCATTTGGTGGTTTTTCTTCTTAGAATTATTGTTACTATTTTTCCTTTTTTATATTTGACATTGTTGACAAAATCAAGACCAGAGTCTATTTTTAAAGTTTGTTGGCCACAAAATACTGATACAACCCACATGAATGTTTGACAAAAATAGCCTATAAAGTGTTGTTGACTTTACATTAAACCACAGGAAACACAGATGTCCCAGTGGCCATAATGGTCTTAAGTGCAGCATTCAATACTACTAAGATCAGATTTGGAGAACTCCTGGCATCATGATTATTTCTTTCAGAATGAGTCCAAAATCCCACTCACACTGATGGTTTTACTCACCTTAAAGGTCATCGATTCACAGATGTTACACACATAAGCAACACACAAATATACCCACACCACTGTCTTGCAGCCTACCCAAGTCTGCTTTCATAACTGTATTGGAACATTCACATCTTGGTTCCCTCTTTGGGAAAGGTGCTGTCCTGACCCCCTTTACAGTGGAGCCCATAACGTTTCTCTCTGCTCACACACAGCTGCAATGGTAAGCACCTGTTAGAAGCCTGCAGAGCAACCCTCAACCTTTAAACGACGGAAACTCTCTCTGGGTTGCAGTGTGCGTGTGTGTGTGTGTGTGTGTGTGCATGTGTGTGTACAAGCACACAGCAGTGCTCTTAGCATTGAGTTAGTTATAATACGAGAAGCGGATGATGACACTTTCACACCCAGGCTCAGTTGTGAAAAACTCTGGTAAATAGCTCTTTGTAACAAAAACTATTTAACAAAGAATATCTCTATGGCGGGACTTGAAATCTAAATAAAAGGACACTTGAAGAGACATTTTATATTTCGAGATGTAAGTATAAAACTTTGTTTCTTTTCTTTTAGTGTTAAATTAGTTTAAACACTATTAAAATATTAACTGTGACAAAAGTGAAACAAACTTTATAAATTTATAAATAAATAATAAATACATGAAGCAGTTTCAGTGTTTGGATCTATTTAATTTAGTTGGACTTATATGTAATGAAAATCGTACACATATCTATATGTATGATTTTATGTATATTCATAAAAGTCACCTTTATAGAAGAATTACATCCACACCAGGAAGTAACGGTGAGGTACCTTCTTTTATTTACCATAAAGTCTTATAGCAAAAGATGTTCAGCCACTTTTGTGATCGTCACTGTTGATAGAAATCAGCATTACAAAGAAGACGGGATCAAATAAGAACAACAGTTTGCTTTCTCACTGTAACAGAATTTGTTGTATCTTATTAACCCATTTAAAACGTTTAAAATCTAAATAAAATATTAATGTAAGTTATTGGTAGATTTATATGTGTGATGTTTCTACATTGGGTTAATGATAATTTCAAATGGGTCAAAAACATATGTATATTATGTACACATATTTATACAGTATATATGATGAGTGTCGGTCTATAGTTATGATAACGGTGCTATAACAGACATTTTGCATGATAATAGCATTTTCTATGTGTGGTTGTTGTTTGTGTTTATGGTGTTAGTGGACAGGCAATGTCTTTTGAAGCACATGAAGAACTTCACACACTTGAATGAGAAACACCAGTGAATTAAGCCAAGTGTCCAGGGTCCTACCCGACCTAACTTACCATCTATTTAAAAACCCATCATACTTTTCAAACAATAAGAATCAAGAGTATTTATTTTGAAAGGCCTTCATCTACAGATTATCAAAAGAGGGTACCCCCTGAGTGGAAAACTCTGACTTTGTTTGTATGACTCCCTGGTTGCTGGCCAGCAGGCGTAGGAGAGCTGATAATTCAAAAAAACAACAACAACAAAAAAACGTCATCGTACACTGGTGAACTTCTGTGATTTGTTCCTTGGGGTCTCAGCACAGCTCTGGGATGTTATTGGCAGGTCAAGGCCTTTACAGATTTTTCTCATGGCTCTGAGACTCTGAGACAGATGGTTGCTGCGATTAGCCCACTGACCCTGTTTTATGAATGTTGGAAAGGGAGCCAAGTGAGCTTGAGAAAGCTAGTTCGTACAATGCACCAGTGTACAATACACAACACGTGCAGACACGGGATTATACAAGATTAGAATTTGCACAGTTTTATAGAGTCTACCATTCAAGTCCAAACTAGTATTAGAACATGTTAAGATCTATGATTTGGTTAATAGCTTACTTGTTAAAATGGTGGCAATACGTTTGAGTGTTACAGTTCAGAAAGGTGATTGTTGTGTGTTACTATGGGGTGTCAAAACAGCGTTTAAAATTAAATCTTATTTTACAGCCTGAGCTACTTTCGAGCTTCCATTTTGAGGCGAGGCCCTCAGTCACATCCGATTAAAGCAGTTTTCCGAAAACAAAAAACACTTTTGGCCTTCGTTATTGTCACTGATCCACAAATCTTAGAGCGGAGCCACAAAACAGTCCTTTTTTGATGTTTTGAATTCATCCTGAAGCACTCAATATTTGAAAACTGTTAAATTATTTAAACATACAGCACAATATGTCTAAACATTTCGTAACACAACTATCCAAACTTCTTCTCAAACCAAGAAAGCATGATATTCTTTCATCTGAGAATGTTTGCCAATAAAATTATGAGGATTTAATGAATTATGATTAATTATGATGTTATGAATGTTTTTGTGCCCATTTAATGTCTTTAGAAAAATAACTTGAACTTTTAAATTGCAGAAAAGATGGGATGTAACTGCAGTTCGGACTATTCAGATAGCGACTGGATTGAGAACTTGGATGAAATCTGTGAACACTGTAATTGTCCCATACCTCCCCAGTCATGCAATCCAGTAAGTGTAAATCTATTTATGGGTGTATGTACTTATGCATTTTTTTTATTTGAACACACACCAATATGTGTCAGTCTACGAATGAGTGCCAGTGTGCATTTTGACATGAATAGGTTTGACTTTTTGTGGTCCAGTGTGAATGGCCACTTGGGGAACATGCACAAGTTAAGTGCAGTGCAACTGGGAAGTTGTCATTTCTCATTTTCTAGCATTAGATGGGCTCCCAGAATACATTCCATGTTGCATAAATTACGCAACTCTTACCAAAAAAAAAAAAAAAAATAATATAAATCTAACACTGTATGTAAAAATAACAGTCTCATACTGTATGTTTTAGTCCATAAAAGTGTAATAACTCACATAACTGGGAAAGAAGTTTTTTTGTGTGTGTGTGTAATTAAATGGCAGCGCAAGTATTTACTTAATACTTTTTTGTTTCCCATATCTGTTACATGCCCATCAGATTAGAAATAAAAGAGGAAACCAGCTGCATGTGCCACAATACATGTAGACATTTGGAGGGATGCATAGTAAACCAGAATCCCCTTTACAAAGCATGTGACATGTATTAGGGCCTTGTTCTGCTGCATGAACCTAACAGGAAAGCTAAACGTGAGATACAAGTCTAATCTTGTTTTCCTCTCGCCAGTACACAGATCAGCTGATTCCGTATCCATCGCAACATTCCCCCCCTACATCGCCCTTACCAGGTAATACGAAACAAGGATTTGTTCTTTTCATGCACGTGTTTAGGATATACATGCAGAGCTCGATAACGTCATGTTTTATTTATATAGTCCCCCCCAAAAAAGTGAAAACAAGAAAGGAAGAATCGCTCTATAGGGATGAAATCAATGACGTTGTAGTAAAACGACCATATGTTCAAAAATATCGGGTAAATACGATACATAATATTAGACGTATGAAGTGACATAGTAAACATGTCATATAGTTATTAAAATCAATTTATAGGATTATGATTGATTTAACCATTAATACATTTAAAAATAACAAAAATCATTGTATTTTATATTTCTCATACATTAAATTTCCAATCATATTTCATCATGTCATGTCTACTGCACGAGAAACTATACAAATACTAATATTTACTGTACCTATTTCTTATATTGCTCTCAGTCTCAATGCTTCTCACATTTGTAACTTTCCTAGAGGAATTTCCTTGACAAATATCGGAATTCTATTGAGAAGAGTGTAACTAATGTTTCGGTGGGATGTGAGACCCTCAGTTGTCACTGTGGAGTTCAGTCTCTTATTCTTTTGCTGTTAGGACAACAGCACAGGCTAGTTGGTTTTTGCAACGATCAGTAAAATTGTATAAGTCATTGTTTTATTTATTTATGGATGAAGTTACACTTTATCATCTCAAGCTAAAACTCTTAGCGTCACATATTGCTTGTGAGCTTCACAGCCCCCCTGCTCCCATATTATCTTCCTGTACTTTCAGCGTTATACTTCTGCCTTGAAGTTAAATATATTCTTATTAGGGATATGATTCTAAATACTTTAGCATTGGTGAAATTGTCGCAAATTTCCCTCAGTATAGTGAACCACACCAGGAGGCCCTTCTCCATCACCAAGGCATTAGCTGCAGCCATTTGTGAAAAGCAACAATAATAAAGGAATAATAAAACACAGCATAAGCCTACTGCTATGTCAACAGTTAAGTTTGTGATTCAATTAAGTATTTTTTATTTTAAACTAAAATTTGCAATTTTCCTCTTGTAGACAATCTTGTGGTGGCCATATACAGCTATGAACCCACCCATGATGGTGACCTGGGCTTTGAAAAGGGAGACAAACTCAAAATCCTCAACAAGTAAGCTGCTCAAAAACACCTTAAAGCCTGGTGAAACAGAATAGGGATATCAACCACAGATGACGATTTGATCACTGGACACCCATCCTTGTACTGTAGCACCCAAAACTATTATTCACACAGCCAAAAGTAAACCTTGAAAAAGGTTTTCAAGATTGCCTAGTCTTAGGCAAATATCATGTATTTATCTGCTTAGTTTCGAATTTGTTTAATCCAGGTTGCTCTAACCCTGTTTCCGTTTTCTACTTTCAACGTTTCAATTGAGGCAAACTTGTCATAAAGGTTTAGCCATGTGATTACATTGAAGGTTACAAAAAGGAAACTCCTAGTGATGCATATAAATGAAAATAATAAAGGTAAATATTCGACGTAAATACTATTTATTTAGCTTGAATAACAAAACGAATTTGATATGATGTGCAGACCTTATACATATTCATATATTGTTCTGACCAGTATGCACTACATTATTTCTACTACATTATTCTTTATGGTTATGTTTATGAAATGGTTATGGTTATGAAATTTAGTGAGGACGAAGGCAAGAGTTTACATTCTACACAGATATCCACAGATTACATGTTAAATGTTATTTAAAAAATACGTTCCAAAAAAATAGAGAGGCAAACATTCAGCACATTTAATTACTCCTGGGAAATGTATACCTTCACCTCATAGGAAGATAAATATTTCATAAATAATACAATTAAATATTTACATTTTTAAAAAAGTGTCTTAAATGTCCAGAAAAATGTGTTGAGTTTGGTGTGGTAGCTGGATGGAGCTCTGTTAGGGTAAATTGTATCCTAGCTATGACCCTGAAAGACAAAATATTGTAGTTTATTTAGACTTTAAACTTTAGAAATATTTCAAAATTTGTAATACTATAAGGATCTTTTTATCTGTCTCTCTACTGTTACTTTTGCCGATATGTTCAGTAAGACATTTCCCAGTCTACTAAGTCTAAGTGCAATGTGGTTTTATTTAAAGCATTGATCATTATGTCTGGAAAGCACCCTTTTGCCTGTACGGGTTGATTGCAACTGCTTTCTGATGGTGTACCTATTCATTCCAGAAAGTCTAGACTGCTGTAATGCATCACTCATAATCCAAACATAATCATGGATTTATTGCTGTCTCTTCTTACATCTAGGGAAGATCCAGAGTGGTATTTGGCAGAGTCTCTCACGACAGGCCAGCAAGGCTACATCCCATATAACTTTGTTGCAATGACCACAATGGAGACCGAACCGTACGTCACACAGGAAATTTAGTATTACCGCTGCCAGCGCTATGTCACTGAGCCCCAACTACATCTCATTTCATATAATGCATGCTGTGACTCTGTGGGAAGGGAAGTGGTTTGCTCAAAGTATGAAGCATATTTTGTTTGCACTGCAGGTGGTTCTTTAAGAACATTTCTAGAAACGATGCCATGAGGCTCCTCCTCGCTCCTGGGAATACACAGGGCTCCTTCCTGATTCGAGAGAGTGAGACAACCCCAGGTGAACTGATCTTTCTTTTATCACAGTATTGACTCATTTCCTGTCTTTTGTCTGCACAAAATTCAAGCTTAATGAGTGTGTTTTAAGTTGTCTATCTCCATAGGTCCGTTATGACATTTGCTTAAATATGATACAAATGCCATACATGAGATCATGTACAAAAATGGCCTCTCTCAGTCTTGTTATTTATGGAAGTGTTTCTAAAAGACTAACCTGCAAAAACCCTTACTGTTTTGAATCATCAACTTGAATTTGGATCTGCTTTACTGTTAAAACATTTACGTCATCACTCCGGGTTAAAAATGAATTGTAAACAGCTAAACTTAGTCCGATTGTAGACATTACAGGACATTAGATCAGATAGAGATGGAAAGAAGATTTCCGGGGACTGTAGATGCCAAATAATAGTATAATTCATATGAAAATGACAAATTTATTTACCTAAACTTAGTTAAGGTGCACTATAAATATTTTTATCATAAATATTACGTTGCCCATAAAGTTAGAATAATTTTGTTTTCAGATGCATATCTCTTTTTTTCCCCAAAGGTTAACTGTGCTTTAATTTTCCCTGTGACATGTTTGGAAGACATACACTTTATCTATCAATAATAAATCATATTGACACAATAATTTCATAAGAAAAGGTAACAAATATTGTTTTCAACTTTATGGGCAACAGTGTATTCATAAGTGAATGGGGTTAATACCATAATAGTCTAATGAAAGGACTGAAGGGAGATGCTGAAAAAGCTTTAGAAGAAATTAGCTCCTGCACAAAAATTTACACTTCCCATTTGTTCCAGGCTCATACTCCTTATCAGTCAGGGACTTGGACCACACCACTGGTGAAGGAGTCAAGCACTACAGGATTCGCAACATGGACAATGGTGGCTTCTACATAACAGCCAAGATTTCCTTTAGCTCGCTGAAGGAGCTTGTCCAGCACCATTCACGTGCGTGCAGCTGGTTGAAGGATGAATCAAGGTTATTTATTACAGTGGGGTTTTCTCGTGCACCATTTTATATATTACTTCTTTCCTTGTCATTTAGGCGATGCAGATGGGTTGTGCACAAAGCTGGTTAAGCCATGCCAGTCGAGGGCACCACAGAAGCCCTGGTGGCAGGATGAATGGGAGATTCCCCGTGAGTCCTTAAAGCTGGAGAGAAGGCTTGGAGCTGGACAGTTTGGAGAAGTCTGGATGGGTGAGTTGCAAAAAAAAAGATTGACGAGACGAGAAAAGCATGCTTGTAGCTTTAGTACAAAAATATAAAGTTTGTCAGCAAGTTGTGATCTTGGCTTTGTGTTTTCTCTGCAGTCTATTCAGGAGAAAAAGGTTTCCTTAGTACAATCTTAATATCAGCCTGACTTTATTTGAGTTTGGAACATAACTCAGACTACATGAATCCATCTTTCCAGTGAGCTCATTGATGAACTGTCTCTAAACAATACATGCATGAATGGCTATTGTCATGCCTCTTGTGAAGTGTTAAGTTAAACAAGAAGGCAACATGTTGTGATCACAAGGGTATCATCTGAAATAATTGTTGCCACAGCCATCTTATTATTTGGTTTGATGAAATATTTCCCCTCACTTTTTCCATGCTCTTTCTCCAGCGCACTTCAACATCCCAAATAAACACTGCTAACCATGGAACTTGCACTCATTTCACAGCCCCTTTTTATTTAGAATATCTCCTTGCATGTCATCAGCGCACTGTGTCTGTTACTCCGCCCTAACGCAAACATTGGTTCAAGGATTTACCATACACGAATAAGAGAAGTAAATGTGCGTGGCTGTTTATTCATCTAAGTTAACATGATAACCACTCTTTATAGCAGAAGATTGCCATTGTAGATTACAGTGAGGAAGGATTGCTTTGGGTAGTGAATATACTTTTTACATTTTACACACTATATGCAAAGTGTAAGATGTTCATTGTGTTCTGACATGGTTATTCTGACATGACATAGGACAGTGTTTCCATGAGTGATATTTTATGTGTAACACATATGTAATCACAACTCCATGACTTAACTATCTTTTTTATAAACTCTATAAAACATAAAGCTTTCAGGGTTTACTTAAGTCACAATTACCAAGTTAGTCACAATTTGGTAATTCATTCGTATGAAACATTTTTGAGGGCAACATTGGTCAATCAGTCCACCACTTTTAAGAGGTCCTAATATGTCAAAGCTGGATGGGTTGTCAGGAAATTTTGTACAAACATTCATGAGGATGAATCTTACTGAATCTGGTGACCGCTGGCATTTCCTCTAGCACAACCACAAAATTTACATTTTAGTTTAAAAAAAAGAATAGATGCTTTGCCAGTTAAAGGATGCCTTGACTTTAAATTGGTTTATTTGGTTCCAGTTTTGGTTGTACATATATATATATAAATGTCATCAAAGTCCTCCTTTAAATTAGTAAAGATTTTCTTGGTCCTCAGAGGATTGAGTCCCAACAACAATTGGGTCCGGTAACTATTGCCATTTCAGTTGTTGGCTACTGTATTAGGTAACATATGTTGGCCTGCTAATATTTTAAATATGACAAACATAATAAACATGCGTTCTAAAAACCAGCATGTAAACCCTGTCGCTGTGAGCTTGTTAGCTTAATGATAATAGCTAAGCACCACTATTTGTATGTACAGGCTCACTGGAGACTTGGTCTTATTTTAATCAGTTCCTTTCAGAGACCCACTGATGTTTCACTGTTTTTACAGGTGTCTACAATAATGACAGGAAAGTGGCCATTAAGAACCTCAAAATGGGCACAATGTCAGTAGAAGCTTTCCTGGCAGAAGCCAACATGATGAAGAACTTGCAGCACCCTCGCCTTGTCCGCCTCTTTGCAGTGGTTACCCAGGAGCCAATCTACATCGTCACAGAGTACATGGAAAATGGTAGGTCGTAATACTGTCTGTGTCACAGCCAGGATCATTTTACTAATAAAGTCAACAGTTGAGACTAGTTATCACTAAAAGCATCAAAGAAAAGGGAAAACCTGACGCAACCTGAGGCATTTCCATTAAATGAATACTCATTTAAAGATGAATCAAAATGAAATCCTTCTCTTTTCATACCATCTCAGTTCAGATTAGTCAATGAAAATGAGTCCAAGCATGCCCAATATGAACATGATCAACCAGAGATAGAGTCATCAGGGTGAACTCTGTGCCTGGAGCAAAGACAACAAAAATAGTAGAGTGTTAGAGACAATCAGGATCAAACGTACTGATCTGTTATCGGACTCTGGGTGAAAATTCATGCTTAAACAAAAGACTGGGTCGTCCAGTGCTTTTCCCTCTTTGTATGAGTCATAGTGTTTTTACATGTTTTCTTCTCTTGACTTACCTGAATATCTTTTAAACATGTATTTACAGCTCCCCTCTCCTTTTTTGGTACAGGATATGATATGAGATGCACATTACTGGAAACACATAGCATAATCATTGCTCGAGATTGAATGCAGCAGTGTGAGCCAACCTAAATGAAGGAGTCACATAAAGTCATCAGCTTTGTCTCACAAAGCATGGAGCTCAGCTGAAGTCGTCTGACTTTAGCTTCCCCCTATGACTTTCTTATATTCACTGCTTTGTGCTAAAATGTTTTATCAAATGTTTAAAAGACCTTTAACTTCTTTTCAGACAGGTTATTAGTGTTTACACACCAAGAGGAAGTCTTCTCTGGCTAGTCTGAGTGTAGAGGGTGTTAAACTAAACAAGGATGAGTCACCATGTTATTGTTTTCAGAGACCCCGATCAAGCATGGCTACTTTCCACAGTCTGCATTAGCCAATGGAACAGACAAATGTACACAGATATTGGCACAACATAAGTACACACAAGTACTTTGACAATGGGAATTTGTTAAGCATCTTGCCTCTTTCCCCTTTCCTTCATGCCTAATCATGTATTTGAGAAATATTACAGAAAATATTGTCAAGCTCAAACAGCAGTAATAGACTGGGGTCATAGTAACAGCTGCAAACAGATTTCAATGTACAAGCAGTAAAGGTTTAATATATTCAAATACTGCTGTCTTATGAAAGTGATTCAGTATCTGTTTCACTTAAACCTTTAAAGTCTTTGTAATTCTTTTTCAGTGGGAGGAACAATGAAAAAATGCATGGAGAGATGTCACAGGCACAATAACAGCCTTACAGCTGAAGTGAATGGAGTGCCTTTGTATGGTCTTGTATGAGTGGCCTGTAAACCACCAACAGTGGTTCTACATGAGGCTGTCTCTTTGTCTACGATCCATTTGTGGACAGGACACAATTGTCACCTCTGTTGTCAAGAGAAAGAATTGGTTGGAGTTCCTGTCTTTTCAAGTTATCACTTCTTTTTCATTATCTATGACAACAAAGATGGAAAATAACAGGCGTGTCATCCCAGCTTCCCTTTGTGACCTTGACAAAGCATTTTTCTGACTTTAAAACCAGCCTTCCGGACTTAAGCAAAGAAGCAAATGCCTCCTCTTTCCTGGCACAGTCATTCCACTTATTTCTTTTGGTTAGATTTGGTTGGCTGTTGTGCAGAGGTATTGTTCTGTGCTAGTCAAACTTAGCACAAGGTCTGCTGTCAGAAACCATGTATCAGCTTGACTAATGCTTCTTGTACTTCCTGACTCTATGTTACTAGATTTGAATGACTATTCTAGTCCTGCTCTATCAGTTTATGTCAGTGAGGAATTTTCTAATTATATTAGATTCCAATTCTTCTGTACAAAGCAACTTTAAATACAGTAAACATGTTGTAAAAATGTTCTTCTTAGATATATAGTGCCTAGTAGGTTAATGAAATTTGTTTGTTGATGTAATTTAAATGTGGTCCATTACAGGTAGCCTTGTGGATTACCTAAAAACAACAGAGGGGAGCAGTTTGCCCATAAACACTCTGATAGACATGGCATCTCAGGCAAGTCATCTCTACATACTATCAAAATATCTGTATCTGACCTCTCATCCCCACATTCATAATTATTTACTTCCCTGTAAAAAATCTAGCACAAAGAAATTTGTGTAAATGCCAAACAGGCCTAATAGAAAAATAAAATTCACAAATGTCGCAACTCAGCAAAACTTTTAAAAATCAGCGCGTGGTGGCAAAACCTGAAAGTAAATGTGTGATGTTGATTTTCCACTCAGTTTCTGTGAATTAGTTTTGCCGACTTTCATTATAGCCGATGTTTAGATAACAACTGTGTAGTTTCATCCTAATGAAAAGTAATGTTATGAATATACTATCCAAATACTCATAAATGACCCATTTGGTCAGATGTTGAACATGGGTTTGATATCTGTTCACTAAAAATACGCTTAGCTTTATAGAACTTAGCTTATCACGAAGACTATAAACAACTGGTAAATTAAGTAAAAAAAGTACCTCTATAGCTTACCTAAATGTATTATTTTCATAAAGCTCTCTGTTTGTTTGTTGTAAACTAACTGGAATGGCTGGATAAGAGTCCAAAGTCACCACTCTTGGCCACATAACCCTTGAAAAACCATAAACTGTGTGTACATGTAATTTTTGGCTTGCCTCGAACGAAGAAGGTGATATTAGTTGGAGTTGCTTTGGTTTTTAGTTGTCTTAAAGCTAAGCTGAGCTAACATAACCAAGTGTTTCTTTTAGCCCATACACCTGTAGGAGTGGTACTAATATCCATTCAAACTCTTGGCAACAAAAACAATAAGCATATTTTCTAAAAAGTTCCAACCCTTAACCGCGCATAAGTCATTAAGAATATCAAGTTTTGCCCACATCTTCTTCTTCAAATGTTGCATGTCAGTAAAAGAACTTAGGTGTATTGTGGGTGTGAGAATGGAAAACACAACCACAGGAAGACTGGAGTTTCAAAGTCTAAGAAGACAAAAAAGAGTCTTCATTCGGAGAATATGCCAATTCTCCACCACCTTAGAGCTTGGTGCGAAGAGCTAGAGTTTACACAGAGCTTTGCGGTGAACATATTTTACAAAAAGAGGGTTTCATGCAAGTTACCGCGCACTGATAACATTTGTAGTAGTGAAAGCTCAAAGCACAGAACTCTAACCATCATATAATGGACCATAACAGTTTAAGGCATTAATGACTTTGGCTGCAGTTTCAAACTCTGTCCACATCCTTATCCCTCATGCTCATCTAAGTGGATGAATGTAAGTTTTTAGATATAGGAGAACAAAGGTATTACAAGATAAGTAATTTATAGAATCAAAAACACAAATTATTGGGATGTAGAGTAAAGTAGTGTAAAGTTGTCTAAGTAGGAAGCCTGACAGCAACAGAAGTCTATAAAATAGCTTGAGGGTTTACAGACTCTTTAGCCTCACAGCCAGTGACACTTATATGGTAGATTCTTTATCTGAAATACCTACCAGTGACTGTGGGTGTTGAATTGTGCGGAAATTATCGTTTTCTTGATTCAGACGTTTCAGTTACTGATTTCCCCTTGCATTAGGTTTGCTGTCAATTTCCTTCTGTGGTCAGCCCATGTGGAAATGACATATGCATTATGTAATTTATTCAGAAACACATTAACAATTTTAACTAGCCGGATTTTGGTAAGGTAAAAGCAGAATGGCAGGTTTCAGTATCGGGAGATAGTGCTAGCATTCAGCAGGCATCTCTGTGCCCCGGGTGGAGTATGTGGGTGGAGGACCTGGTGAAAGGGTATAAGGAACTGACCTGGGGAAGTGGTACACTCCCTGGTTTGGGAATCACTCTTGGTCTATCCAACATACACAATCATTTGGTAGTGTTAAGGCCCACACACAGCTGCTCACTGTTATGCGTGTCATGCTTTAACAAATACACACTTGCAGGTTGTTTGATGATGTGCTGTCCCCTGTAGGTGGCTGATGGCATGGCTTTTATTGAGCAGAAGAATTACATTCATCGAGACCTGCGAGCTGCCAACATTCTAGTATCTCATGAGCTCATTTGTAAGATTGCTGACTTTGGACTTGCAAGACTC
This sequence comes from Channa argus, assembly GCF_033026475.1. NCBI lineage: Eukaryota > Metazoa > Chordata > Actinopteri > Anabantiformes > Channidae > Channa > Channa argus. Next base: position 6,832,630 of record NC_090212.1, read on the forward strand.
ATTGAGGACAACGAATATACAGCTAGAGAGGGTAACAAAATCTCACAGAGACTTAAAATCTATGATCTTGCATTTGCTTTTGTTACATCTGTGTATGTATTTGTTTTGTGTTTTTTTTTCCTAATTGCAGAGACAGATTTTAGATGTATTGATAATTATTGTCAGTGTTATAAAAATCTGTGCAGTAGCTTCACCAAGTGTTTACGTTGTTGTTGAAGAATACATTTTCCTCATTTGTTTGTAGGCGCAAAGTTCCCCATTAAATGGACTGCCCCAGAGGCTATCAATTATGGCACCTTCTCCATAAAATCAGACGTGTGGTCCTTTGGGATCCTCCTGACAGAAATAGTGACATATGGACGCATACCTTACCCTGGTAAAACAAATTATTCTCTCTACTCATTCTATTGCATCATAAACTACTTACTAATATGACCAAGTTACAATTCTAATACTGATTTGAATTTCTGAAAAACGTAATAATTATTGGCCTACTCTGCTACATTTTACCTGTTGTGCAGGTATGTCCAACCCAGAGGTAATTCAGAACCTGGAGCGGGGATACAGAATGCCAAAACCAGATCATTGTCCTGATGGGCTGTATAATGTGATGGGTCTGTGTTGGAGGGAAAGCCCAGAGGACAGGCCCACCTTTGAGTACCTGAGGAGTGTACTGGAGGATTTCGCCACTGCTACAGAGAGGCAGTATCAGGAATAGCCCTGATGGGGCACAAAGACATCCAGACATTCAATAAATATAGTCAAATTAAAGGCACACCTTTAAAAGATGGATAATGGATTTTGTTCATTGAAGCATACTTGCCTTTATATTGATAAGGTACAAACTGATAGTTTCCCAAATCTAGGGTACTTTATGTCTGCATCAAACTTATATTGGGGTGACCTCTTAGATATGATACAATCACATATGGACTAAAAATGGAACATTTCACAGCTGGATCACTGAAGAGGCAACAACAGAGAGAGTTGAGAGATCATCGTGCTGCTTGAACAAAGTGGGGACTGAAAAAGATGAAGAAGTAGCTGCTCTCCTGGTGCTCATTAAAAAAAAAAGATGTAAATACTATCAGACTGCTCCAGCTGTGTTTTACTACTTACCTGTTATATAATTGTTTTAAGTTCATTGTTTTCCTTGCAGTAAAAAGCTTTACATGAAAGTTGTTTTTTATTACGTAACATTCAGAAGAACCCACACCACACAAAATGAATCATCAGTTTTATTCATCCATATAAGTGAAATGATTTAGCTAAATCATGCTGAGTTGTGTGTACTGCGCCTTTCCGGCGTGCTCCTGGTAACATACACAGGTATATCCAAAATTATAAAAGACATGAAAAGTATGTATTGCTAGCAATGCACGTGCAATCATCTATACTAATCAGCAGTGATGAAATATAATAAGGTTCAGCTACTAATGTAGTGTATTTCATTACTCTTGCCCCTACTTGTGCTGTTGGTGAATGCTTCCAAATACTTATATTATACATATATTGCTCCTTGTTTTAACTATATTCAGCTTACAACCAGAGTTACTTGTTTACTTAGGGACTGAGAAAAATCCATTGACTATGATACCTTGAGATACAGTAGATTAAACTATGAAGCTGCAAGTGTGCTAGTGACACATTAAAGGATCATATATTATAATGCAGAAATAGGCTAAATATTGTGCTTCTCAATTAGGGCATTTACTAATTTAAAGTTGTAAAAGGAATCGAGACCCCACTCTGCTCAGTCCTCCCACTCTCTCATCACTCTTTGCTGCTAAAGTACATCATTTCAGTACTATTATACATGTAGTATACCATTGTAGCACAGCATGAGCCTATGGAAAGTGTAAGATTACTATAGTACATCGTAGTTCAGTGGTTAATTTCTGGTATCACTGGACTACCATCGTATGTACAATAGTATGGTACCATTAATTACATACCATAATGTATTTTGTAACCCTGAACACATACAATGTGCCATAATAAATTGCACATTGTATATAAATAATATAAAGATATGTTGTACCATGTACATACTTCGAAAGGTACCATACACCATTTACTAACGAAGATTAAGGAAATTAATGGAGTGTGACAATTATAAAATCCAGTTACTCAAGTTTTGTTATACATGTGACTCTGTAAGAGACAGTGGGACATTGTGGAAATGTCGCCCCCTGTTGAAGCCCGCTAACGTTTCATTCCATTGACTGGAAGTGATACAAACTATCCGCCCCTCGTCGCTGTTGTCTCCTGCGGTGTTCGGTGAAAGCCAGCCAAAAAGACTAAAATGGCGCTTACTTCCCAAGGAACAAAGAAAAAAGTTTGCTACTACTATGATGGTGAGTACTCATGTGCCTCTACTATAGACAGCCGATGCACTGATATAATTAATCCGCCACTTTGCTCCAACAAAGGCTGTAGTTTATTTCACCTTTTGCTAACCTGGCACGTTAGCCGACCTAGCTAGCTGAGTGTCAGGCGTCGGTCCGACTCAGTGCCACCGAGCCCACACAGAGTAATAATGCCATAATAATATTGTTCAGTTTATCTGAGTGCGCAGGTCGCCGTCACAGTACTGCTTTTTAAATTTGTCTAGCGTTACCTTAGGTTAGTACTTTAACTAACTAGTTTTGTTAGCGTTAATGGCTAGTTGGCTAACAATGGGGGTTATGAGTAACGTTACTTCATTGTAACGTCAGCACTAACGCTTAGCTAACAATACAGTGGAACATCTTCATCTTACTTCAAATTTTAGCGTAGAATGCTTTAGTTGGCATCAATCCCTCTGTTTACCGGCGCCTATTAGTTTACCGGGGTTGTTTTTGTAGCGGTGATTTGATTTGAGTAACGTTAGTGGCTCGGTTGCTGGGATTAAATGGAAATGCATTAGTTATGGTGTTGATGAATTGCTGCGCTTTTCAGTGCATGAACATTGTGGAAAAGCGATTCCAGCTTACTTCATTGCTTGTATCCAGTTTTTGAAACTGTAATAAACCAAAATGTGTGTTTGTGTGTTTTTTTTAAGGGGATATTGGCAATTATTACTATGGTCAAGGGCATCCCATGAAGCCTCATCGAATCCGCATGACACACAACTTGTTGCTCAACTATGGCCTCTACAGAAAGATGGAGATTTATGTATGTGAAAGTAACAGTAACAGCAGCATTTTAGTGTAGTCACTGGACCATAGAAGTTTCTCTTGGGTGTCTCAGAGTCTCATTTGACCTTTGCCTTTTAGCGCCCACACAAAGCCAGCGGAGAGGAGATGACCAAGTATCACAGTGATGATTACATCAAATTCCTACGTTCAATCCGACCAGACAACATGTCAGAGTACAGCAAGCAAATGCAGAGATGTAAGTTTGGTCCGAGAGGTTGACTGTGTAGACACAGTTAATCAAACTGATAACAATACTATGGCTAATCATCTGCTGCTGCTTTGCAGTTAATGTTGGGGAGGACTGTCCAGTGTTTGATGGTTTATTTGAATTCTGTCAGCTCTCAGGAGGGGGCTCTGTCGGTAAGTTGTTTCTGCTCAGATTTAATTACTGTTACTGATTTTAATTAGAGACACGCTGTGTTAGATGGTAACAATGACATCCCTGCCCAATTAATCCGTTAAATTCACTAAACCGATAATAATTGTTGCCTACTTTCCAGCGGGTGCTGTGAAGTTAAACAAACAGCAAACGGACATCGCTATCAACTGGGCTGGGGGGTTGCATCATGCCAAGAAATCTGAGGCCTCTGGGTTTTGCTATGTCAACGACATTGTACTAGCTATTCTGGAGTTACTAAAGTGAGTACAAAACCACTATCAAGTTGTGCTTGCATAACTGGGTAAATCTCTACCGGAAAATTGATGTTTGGTTTAGTTGTTTTCCCCAATTAGGCATATCAGGCTTCCCAATAATTAATAAATATGTGAGTTTGGAATTTTTACAAAGACTACATTTTTAAAAATTGTTGATGAAAGGTTGTGGGACTTAATGGATTGTTCCCTTTTTCCAGATACCACCAGAGAGTTTTGTACATAGATATTGACATCCATCATGGGGATGGTGTGGAGGAAGCCTTCTACACCACAGATCGCGTTATGACAGTGTCTTTTCACAAGTATGGAGAGTACTTCCCTGGCACAGGCGACTTAAGAGTAAGAATTGACGTTATTAGATAAATTTATAATATCAAAATACCATAGGCTAATGTTTGCCTTGTTCTCTACAGGACATCGGGGCTGGGAAGGGTAAATATTATGCCGTGAATTATCCGCTAAGGGATGGAATTGACGATGAGTCATATGAAGCCATATTCAAACCTGTAAGTAGTTGATGTTTACTGCCACTCGAAGTTGAAATCTCCCTTGAAGGACACAATAATTTGAGCTATTGTTTGCTTAGATCATGGCCAAGGTAATGGAGATGTACCAGCCCAGTGCAGTAGTTCTGCAGTGTGGAGCTGATTCTTTGTCAGGAGACAGGCTCGGCTGCTTTAACCTCACCATTAAAGGTAAGTTAATTAAAATATTTTTCTTCTCATGTTACAGGACTGCAAGTATAACCAAACATTTTTTTTTCCATTCTTTGTGCTTAGGCCATGCCAAGTGTGTGGAGTACATAAAGAGCTTCAACCTGCCACTGCTAATGCTGGGTGGAGGAGGCTACACCATCCGTAATGTGGCACGCTGCTGGACATACGAAACTGCCGTAGCCCTTGATGCCTCCATTCCTAATGGTGAGTTTATAATGTTGTTTTACCACTTTAGTAGACTCTTTTTTTATAGTCCTCTTGTCAAAGTCACCTTTGAATTTGTTAGTTACAAACTGAAAATTGTGTTTCATACCAGATAAAATGTAATCCCTGGCTTGAATTGTTACATACAGTCTCTTAACATACAAATACGGTGAATAAAAATTGATTCATTTTGCTGCCTTCTTAACTTAACAGAGCTCCCATACAATGACTACTTTGAGTACTTTGGGCCAGACTTCAAGCTGCACATCAGCCCCTCCAACATGACCAATCAGAACACCAATGATTACCTAGAGAAAATCAAGTGAGTCCATGAACCTGACATTCAAATTGAGGCATATTTGTTTTATGAAATATAAAGTTGCATGTTGATATTACACCACATCAGCCTAGTCATGACTCATACTTCTAATATCATGTGAAATGTTTAGAACTTCATAGGTGCAGGTTGTTTGTGATTTTGTCTGTATTAGGGGTTAGTAGGTGTTAGTATCTTAAACTGGTATTCTGTCGTGTAGGCAGCGTTTGTTTGAAAACTTGCGTATGCTGCCTCACGCCCCTGGAGTTCAGATCCAGGCAATTCCAGAAGATGCTGTACAGGAGGACAGTGGAGATGAGGATGAGGAGGACCCCAACAAACGTATCTCTAGTAAGAACGGGTTATATCGTCAAAATGTTCTTACCTCAGGTGACTTCTTTTGCATTTAATCCACCAAATGAAAACACAAAATTTTATTTTTACCTTTGTTCTGTGGTTACCTACAGTCCGCGCGCATGACAAGAGGATAGCATGTGAGGAGGAGTTTTCTGACTCAGAGGATGAAGGTGAAGGAGGCCGCAGAAATGCAGCCAGCTTCAAGAAAGCCAAGCGAGCCAAAACCGAAGCAGAAAAAGAGGCGGAAGAAAAGGAGAAGAAAGGTGAGGAGGAAACAAAAGGTATCTATTTGTTTTTTCATTCTCATCTCATCCCGCTGTAAATCTCAAGATAAAAAGCTTGAACATGAACTTTCAAAGTCACAGTTGTGATGTGTCAGTGAAATTGGTATATTTTTTTCCTATTTACAGAAGTAAAGGAAGAAGAAAAGGTGGCTGAGGATGAGAAAATGGACACATCAAAGTGAGAAAATACTGCACTCACTTATTGACCATGTTGTCCTGGAAGTGGCTAAATGGGAGTGTTAATAATTTCCTTACTCTGGGTCCTTTAGGCCAAAAGAGGAGTCCAAGACACCTTGAGGTCCTCAGCACCAAGATATTTCAAAGCATCTGATTAGATGGTTCTTAAAGCGTTTTGTTTTGTTGATAAATCATCATTCCAGGCTGCTGCTGTGGAAATGAATGAAGGACTATAAACCTTTATAATGAGAGACCCAACTCCTTCAATTTCCAATTGGGTTCTAAACTTGGTTTTCTAGGACACCTTTTCAGCTTTGCTGTTTTTGGACTGAAGTCGACCTTTTGGGTATTGTTTTAAATGTTTGAAGCTTTTTTTAAGCTCTCTGTAACTTGCCCTTCTTTGTGCGAAGCAACACTGTAAAAAATGGTATGTGTATGCTTTTATATATCTGGGTTTAATTTATTTAAATCAGATATTTTGGCTATTCTGTCTTGTCTTTCACTCCCACTTTGTCCTGTGCCTTTTGAATACGTAGTTGAAGCATGTTTGTACAATGGACATTTTTCTGTTATACATTTGTGTCACTGGTCTCGCCTGTAAGGGTCACCAAGAGTGGTCACATCTTAGCACACTTTTAAGTAAATAACTTTTTTTTACAGCTTACATTACAACAGGATGTGTCTTTATTGACACATGGATATTTTTCATTTCTATCTTTGTGCAGTACAATATTAAAATGTTTAGTCCTGTTACATGACAACTTGTGTCCTGGTTACATCTTACTAGTATTTGGACTTTAATGCCCAGTGCATTGCATAGCAATGCATTCAAACAAATCCCATATTTCATTCATCTGTTTATATATATATTTTTTCTGGGAACATGAGTAAAAAAGTGTTCCACAACAGAGCTTGCAAATGTAATTTCAATTTTACACATTATTGAAGAGCCATTAAAAAAAAATGTGAGACCACAGTCCCTCCCATATTTTGTGGATGTTTGTGTGATTTGTTACGGCCCAAAAATATTTTGGGACAGCTTTTCTGAAAAATCGGGATGCATGTTGCGATGTTTTCATGATGTTTTAAATTCAAATTACGTGCAGCATTTACAAAGGATTGGTAGAATTGTGATTGCAACATTGTTAATGCCTGTAACTGATTTTAAAAGGGATTACATTGAATAATTCTGAAATGACCACATTTTAAAAAAGCATTTTATCGTAAAGATGCAGCAAAGTGAGATCTCTGTATTTTAGGACAATACAAATTACTATTTCAAACCAATAGCAGTATTTTATCATAATTAAAAACACTGATATTCCACAAAACAATATACTACAGCTTTAGCTGGTTTTAGTCTTCTTCAGACTTCTAATGTGTAACAGACGCATGCGATTGACCAACTTCACAAATGATATGTCACATCCAGTAAAACCCAGCAATGTACAAAACTATCTCATTATGTTTGGCTAGTTCAGACCCAATCACTCTGCTCCACTGCTCCAGTGCTGTGTTCCAAGAGTTCATCCTGCTCTGCAGATTCAGCTTCAGCATCACTCTCCTGATTATGTGCTGGTTTGGGGGGTTCAATGCTTCTTTGGATACGCACCTGAAACAGTACATGACTTTAGAGGGTCATAAAGTAACTCACACATGACCTCAGCTAGAAAAATTTCTTTATGATTCTGGGGTTATACAATGTATACTATAAGGAACGTTACAATATGTTACTGTTAGGTACCAGATAACTTACCACACCAGTCATCTTAACTATAGTAAAGATGATAATCCAATACAACTAAATGTTTCTTAAAAATAAGACCACAGATAGCACGTGTGAAACTGTGTATGTATATCTAGAGACAGGATAAGAGTGATGAATAAACCAAGGGAATGTTTATGATATGTGTAATTTCAGTTTGCTGCTTTAATTTTCAGCCACAGGATTTATTACTGGATGAGAGTAGAGACACAGTTTACCCATTGCTCTGATTTTTTAAATCTCAACCACTGGTTTCCAGTAGTCTCTATTAAATTCAACACCACATTGCTATTGGTGAATAAAATGAAGCGAGGTCAGTGGATGGTTTTTAAGACATTCTTACAGTATGTACTGTCTAACAGTACAGCAGGATAATCTGGTTGTGATGTCAAGTTGGACAGGTTTTTATATCTTAAATACACAACAGTCCTGTAACAGTTTGGTGTAAAAGTTTTCATCCCCTTATTATGAAATCTCAAAATGAGTTAAATACTTTCATCAATATAATATTTAATGCCCACTGAGCTAGTACAAATGTTCCTTTAGTCATTTTTATAAAATTAATTTATCATGGGGGATACAAATTTATGCACTCAATTTCCATTATTGTATTATAACTTTTTATACATCCATTGGCCATTTTTTAAAACTTCTGATAGTGAACAAACATTTGTACTAGTTGTTTATTGAAACATTTTTACTCTTTTTGCTACTTCAAAATAATCAGGGACAAATATTGGCACCCAACTGTGAATTTATGCAATACATTTTTCAAATTTAGTGAGGAAATATTTGACTAAAATTTGCAACTACATTTTGACACATAACAGGTGACATGATAAGTCATGCTCCCGCACACTACAAACCTGTATCTGAAACAAATACTGCACCTGAAGCTAACAACAAGTCAGTGATTTGACAGCAGCTTACCCTCTTAGCCTGGGTCGGCCTCCTTCTGCATGGACAGAGGTAGAGGAAAGAAGTGCAGGCAGCGAAGCAGTGGAAGGAGAAAACCATTTCCACTACTGAAATTGACACCAGAAGCACCCAGAGAATAACTGTTGTCGCCTGGGAAAAAAAAAATAAAAAATTGACAGCACATAACTCATCAATAAACATTTCTTTAGTTGTATCAAAACTACTGACAACAATTATGTGCATTCCACTTACATAGACACGGGTGGGGTCAAAGGGGCATTCGTATGTGATGCTGGAAGAGCTAACATCATCATCAGAATACTTGCAGGTTGCCATTAGGCCCTGTCCTTTATTAATAATGGCTTTTACCATTGACACAAACAACCCCACAGTGGAGGCAGCTGCCAAGAGACCTGCTAGGAAGCCAAAAACCAGCAGGACCCACTGCTGCAAGGAAAACAAAGAAACAAGATCTTTTTGACTGCTTCAGAAAAATCTAAATAATCTGTTTAATTAAAGACATTATCCCTAATAAAAGATAATGTGCTTCTCGTGTCAAATAGGTGTGTGGGGGCACGAAGCAGAAATCAACAGGGAATTCAAATTCTGAAAAGTCCAAATATCTGAAAGAAGGAATTATTTGTTTGTCTGTTTAGAGTAGTTATCATCTCTCAGATGAGCACACAAATGCACTCTGTCAAAAACAAAGGGCAAGTTCAAACAGGAACCAACAAATGACAGACATGAAAGGCAAATAGAGGAGGGAAACGCTCATCCCTGGAAAGATGGGAACAGTATTTACCAGGATCCTGCTTTTCTTGTTTTTGGATAGAACAATGGCCATTATTCCACCAATAATTCCCTAAAAGGTAGAAGATGTCATAAGTTCAGTAAAAGAAAACTTATTAAAATGTTTACTACAATTTCTCCATTGAAGAATTAATGACATACATACACTAACTCAACTAACTCTTTATTAACCACATTTCAGTTGAGTTAATATTAAAGTCAATATTAAATTTGCTTCTGAATTTTTTATGCATCTCCTATCGCTTACCACCAAGCCGGCCACAATAGCAAGGACATTTGAGATGGCGTACACCTGGGTCTGGGACTGAGAGTTCACAGAGATGTGCCTGAGCACAGCGCCATGCACCAGTGCTCCAAGAAGAAAGTTAACATGGCCCACAAGCACCAGCCCCAGCCCCATCTTCATCAGGGCTTTGTTGTCTTTGAGGTTGGCGCAGCATACTCCTAGCGGAAACACACGTGTCATTTAGACCTTTTGATTTTAACTTAGCCTTAAACATTGTGAGCTCTGTAAAAATCCTTTACAAATGGTCCATGTGGCCATGCCATATTTGAGTATTCTGTGTGGGATTTTGGGATTGGCATAAACACACATAGTTAACAAGATTAAATTACAGTATGCAAATAATTTCATCAGATGTGCTGTGAAAAATATGAGCTGGAAGTGCAGTACTCTGAAAATGTGTGCAAAAACAAACTTTGTTGCAGCATTGTGGTTTCAGCTGAGCAAAAAATGAAGCGGGCCGGTGGTTAACACAGAGTGACAACACTTGAGTATAAGACAGTTACCACAATTGTCCCCAACCACTGCAGAGGTGGCTGATGATCCCACCCTCAGCACGATGCAAATGTTTGCAGCTTTGGCAAGAAGTCAGAGAAGGGGTCTGAGGCGGATTTTGTTTTACTTTTTTGTTCTTTCCTCCAATGAAAAGGTGAAACAACCACCCATGTAAAACCATCTAAACTAAATAGGACAAAGCTTTGGGTGGGGTGCTCAAACATCCATTGCCATAATTAACACGACTGCGGGTTCAGAGACTGCTTTACCTGGCCTCTCAGATGGTGGCCACTGTGGAAATACTCCACATTGTTTACAATCATAGCATAATTTCAAAATCTAATTCCATTACACCGTCCTACTCACTTTCACTGTTGAACAGAACCCAACAAAAGCACGGTGGTATAATATTTGCACCAGCCTATTTAAAAATTCATCTTAACAAACTTAAAGTATGTTCCAGTGTCATTTCCATTCTGATTGGTGACGTCTGACACATACATGGTAGTAGATGGATTTTACTTAGGGTCTACAGTACATAATCCAGAATCCTACCCAAGCCTCAAATTTATTTTAGAGTACAAACAAAATACTACCCCAAAGACATAAGCAGTTATAGCATGCAGTTAGTGTTTTATTTGACATAAAAGTGGGAAAATACAAGACAAGAAAAGTAACAATATATGACATGAGCGGACCAACAATGTAGCACAACTCCGAGAGACACTACTACGTCCTTGTTCCTGTAAGCAGACAACGCCTAAAGCTTCCTCACGCAACACGGCCTCGTAGTGTCCTTAAACACATCTAAAAGTTAACTTACCTAAATGTACCATGGTGGATTTTCTGTCTTTATTAGATCATGTTACTGAACAAATCGACGTGAAGTCATTTCTGAAAGCTTTTTTTTGACACTCTGGGTTCGTCTGCTGGCGCTCACCTGCGGACACACAGGCACCACCTACCGTGTACCTGTGGGGAAGCTCCGCCCCATTGCATACCTAACGAGACTGTGGCCAACACTCATTATAAAAACAGTTTTTGTTACATTTATGTGTGTCTTAAAATAACAGAGTGACTGGAAGATTCCCCTTCAGACAGGTTTTGTTTACTTGCCGTTTACTGCAGGACATTCCTTCTTGAAATTTGCTGTTTCGGATGAAGCCTCATCAGATGAATAAATCTATAGTATTTCAGGAGGGTTTGTGCCAAAATTGACAAGGGTTGCGACAGGAAGGGCATCTGGCATAAAAACTTTGCCAGATCAACATGCGGACAATGATCCGCTGTGGCGACCCTGAGCTCACGGGATGAGCCTAAAGGACAAACAAACAAACAAACAAACAAACAAACAAACAAACAAACAAACAAACAAACAAACAAACAAACAAACAAACAAACAAACAAACAAACAAACAAACAAACAAACAATGAATGAATGAATGAATGAATGAATGAATGAATGAATGAATGAATGAATGAATTACCTTGCTGTTACTATAAAAGACTGGATTTACTTAAAATAGTAAAATAAATGAGAAATAATACATTTACCTCATGTTTTGCTGTCAGGAGTAATATGAGCAAAATACATCATTTACATCAAATATTTGTTTAAATTATAGCTGCCAAAGGCTCCCTGGCCTCACAAAAACCACAACAACACATTCCGGCTGACACTGTTGTGGAGATGGACAAGGATTCAGGATCACCTGCCAAGCTGGTTACCTTGATTGTCAACACCTGTCCCTCCTGCCACAGCTCTTTATTAATGTGACCCCTGAGGCAGGAGATCAGACAGGGTGGGTTCACTTTGAGTTTTGTAATGGGGACAGCGGAGTTATTCTTGTGCATTTTGGTTTGCCGATTGATTACTGTTGAATCAAACCAGCAGGATGTTATGTTTTCTCAGGATCTTCCAGAATTTTCTGAAAACCTCATGCTTCCCCCATTGGAGGGCAATTTTGACTTCACCCCATATGACATCATTTTAAATTCCTGGCAATCCCAGACCCCTGACTTTAACTTGCTTGCTGAATCACCTCCCATTGTGGCTGTTCCTAGGGTGCAGGTGTTTTGTGATGACTCTAAACTAATTCTTCTGGTTGATAAAAGTTCAAACGGTGTTGTATTGACTAAAGAGGAGATACAGTTGGGTGATAGCTGCTATAGCAACAGAGAGCTACCAAACCACTTTGTCTTCACTTACACTTTGGATCAGTGTGGAACTACTCCTGTGGTGAGTGAATAAAATGTTTTTTTTCTAGTTTCTTCACTTATTTGTCTTTTATAGGAACTTTCTGAAACCAAAGCTTTGTGTTATAGATGCAGAGTGGATTGAAGATGTTTACCAACTCTCTCCGCCTGAATCTCCGTCAACTTACTCTTGGGTGGTGGCAGACTCCTTCCACAGTGCACATCACTTGTATCCCAGAAAGGTTTGTATAGCTTTAACGAAATCTTCTTTAGGGCATCACAAATCACCAAACTAAAGGCTCATGTCTTTTCAGTCCATATGATAATCGAGGCGTTGCTTCACGGGGACTCCCTGAGACTGACGAGAGCTTTAGCATTAAAGCTATGAATCGTGAGTAGTAATGTGCATCAAATTCACTGTAAATTATTTCTAGTTTGCTCTATATGAAAATTTAAGTCCATCTGCTGCCTTAAAAACATGGTTTAACTTAAGTTTAATAGTTCAATGTCCGTTAAAGTTTTATATTGGTAGAATTCACATGGTCTGTCACATGAATACACTTGAAATAATTGCCTCTTTATGTTGACATGAACTTCCATCTGCAGCTGCTGAAGAACCAAAATTGGCACAAAGACAATAACTAATCCCCTTTAATCCTTAGTGTCTTCTGGTAGGGACTGAATCAAATGCTAACCCTTACCATGGTTACCATCATTTTTGTTATGTAAATAACTACTATATATTAAATACATGTAGAAAGCTAGCATCATGAATGCTTTCCTCAAACTATAAAATAAGCCTCTACCCGAGTTTCTACCCTCAATGCATGCTGGGAAGTCTGCTAATGTGAAATCCTTAATTCAACTCATTTCAAGTTGAAAGACCTTGTTGGATCATGTTTAAGTTGTAAAGTGGTCTTAAAATTAAAACTAGATATTAAACATAGAATTGTCTTGAAATTAACAAACCTTACACAAGTTAACACTACATTATGTTATCTTTTATGCAGCATCCTGGACTAGCAATGCAAAGTCCAATGTATATAAAACGGACCAGGTTTTGAATCTCCAGGTTTCGACCAAACCCAGGCCCAATCAGCAACTTTTTGTTCAGTCCTGCTTTTTCTCTGCCTCAGCTGATCCTCACATAAGACCCAAGCACATGGTCATAATGAATAAAGGGTAAGAGGCTGGCCAGGTAATCATCGTTACCACCCTTTATGTCCAGTTTGTAACCACGTGTGATTTACTTCTCTCTGGCAGGTGCACAGCTAACAATGCTGCACAATTTGTGGCCTCTGACAGAGCACATGTGGTTAACCTTGTTCTGAACACAACTTACCCTTATGCTAAAGTACGTGGGTTTGTATTTTTTTTTTCTAATACCCTCATGTTTCTGGTGTTGTACCCTAAATAACCTATTGAACTCTTTCTCTGAAGCTGTACATACACTGCAGTGTGCTCACCTCAGACCAGGGAGTCACTTGTGGCTCAAAATCTTGCAACTACAATATGATCCACTCAAGGTATAGAACCGAATTACACAACATTTTAATTTATCTTGACTTTTTTCATTAAGATGCTTTTCTTTATCAGATGGGAGGAGCTAGGTGGAGATGTAGAGGTGTGTAAATGCTGTAGCTCAAAGTGTAAAGGCCTATCAGTCAAACACCCCTCAGCAGGTCGGTGCTTGTTTTTGTTAATCCAATGCAAAATTGACTCTTTATGCTAACAGTAACTCAAGTGTCATTTCAGGTACTAAGGCTATTGTGAGCACTGGTCCTTTAGTCTTTGAGGCCACAGACATAGAAACAAGTCAAGGCTCTGAGCCAGAAGAATCTGTCAACATCCCTATGTCCTACTTGAAGCTGGATCCCTCCTCAGATGAGACTGAGAACATGATTGTTTATGGTACTTCAATATCAAGGAGCAAATTCTCCTCTCCCCCACCAGGTGTGGTGGTTGTGAGGTCGGATCCAGTTGCCAGACTGATCCTTTGGCAGTCTCGAGAAGGACAAGATGCTTACTACAATCAGAATATGGCTTCTCAGTCTGAAGACAGTTTGACAGTTGAGTTGAAGTCTGCTCTTCAGCCTTCAACCACAGATCAGGTATCACTTATGAATCCACCCACAAACATTAAAGGTCAAAGTGCCCTAAAACATCCCCGTTCACCATGGGATCTGGAAGTCGTTACATTGGTTCATGGGTGGTTGATGCCTCAAGAACTGGACAGCTCTGTTATCACAGGGGAATTCCAAAGAAGGAAGTTTGGAGGATTTAGAAAGTTTGGCACAGAAGCTCCACAGGTCACACTGCATCTGTCAGATGACCTGAATGAAAAAGACCCTAATGATTTTAACCACTTCAGAGAGGAGATGACTCAAATGCAGGCAGATGCACCTGTAAGACCCCCTGAAGTAACAATCGACCCACAGCCAATTATTCGCTCAAAAATTCAGTTTTCCAAAGGTGTGGATGGGTCACAGACACTGAGTTATGAGGAACAAGTGGTGGGAGGACATGAGGGAAAAGGGGTGATCAGACGATGTGGAATGGATAGGATTAAAACCAATCGGTCTGCCCAGAAAGGGGTGTACTCAAGTTTCCTGGATTTGTTGAGGTAACCTATCTTTGAAACCTGTGTGTATGTCTGCAGCTCTTCTGTAACTTCATGTTTCATGCATGTGCACTTACTTATTTCTTTTATCCTCAGGACCATGGACAAAGCTGAATAATTACTATTTTGATACTTCATCTGGAATAAAGTTATAAAGCAACAATGCAGTTGTGTGTATTAAATTTAAGGTGAATTTTGTTTCAGTGACCAATTATTTTTCTTCCACATGCTTGTTTTTGTGGAAGCTGTTTTATATTCCCACCCAGATGTCGCTGTGGGGAGCTGGGCTCTGTAGTTGCGAGGGCGCAGTGTGCGCTCTCCCTTTTACACCGCATGCTCAGTGTCCTATCCCAAGTTTGACCCTGTCCACTGTTTCCTCCGCATCGCCACTCTCTATAAAGTGCCCATGCTTTCCTCACGCAGTCTCTTTCCCCGGCCATAAAACAAACCGTGAGTGTCTAACTCACTGTTGTTAAACTTAAAATAAAAACCGTATAAAAAAATTCATAAAACGCATAAAAATCTTCATAAAAACGAAAACCTTTACGACACCTAAATACAAACGATTAAAAAAAATTGCAAAACATTAATTAAAAAAAAAAGGGAAAAAAAAGGGAGGCCTCGAACTTAACGCGAAGCTGTTTGCAAAGAAGAATTTCAGACAAAATTTGACATTTTCTCAACAAGCCGGATCCCAGAGCCAGTTGACAGTTTCTTGAGTGGGAATCGAAGCGCAAGCTGGACATCAGGACGCACTTCTTATCGGCTTTTTTTTTTTTTTTTTTGTTACATTTTCTTTGAGAGAGAGCAGCGTAGCATAAATCTACTTAGTCCGAGATATGAACACAGCGACGGGGAGTTATCCGATGGCTTCTCTCTACGTTGGCGACCTGCACCCCGACATCACGGAGGCTATGCTGTATGAGAAATTCAGCCCCGCCGGACCGGTGCTCTCCATTCGGGTATGCAGAGATATGATCACCCGGCGCTCCCTGGGATACGCTTACGTGAACTTCTCACAACCTGCTGACGGTAAGAAATGCAGCCTAACGTATGTGGTGAGCAGTGGGAGCGTGTTGGTGGCCTGCGACAGAAAACATGAACGCTTCTAATTTTGACAATGTCATCATATGATTTAAGTGTCAGTCATCCAACTGTCTGTACAATCACATGCGAAATCGGCAAGAACACAAGCTGTGGGTCATAGAACTGGGGGAAAGCGTGCTCTCACTCAAGTGGTTGATCTAGTGCCTCTTTTTACAGCCAGAAATAATCATGTAGTTCTTCAGACTGGATGGAGCTGTCATCTGACCCATATAAGCTTGTCCCAGTTCTTATATATTCCTGGTAATATGTCATTACTATGGTTAAGGCCTTTACCACGAGAAGAGTTAGTCTGGTTTCAAAGGGAGCAGTTAAAACAGTGCCTTTTGCAAAGTAAACTATTGGCTGATCTCACATATTCTACCCTAAATGACCCATTTCTGCTCTTATTTAAAGAGCCACAGAATGAAACTAATTCCCATTGCCCTCTGCTGCTGTGCTCATTGAAAGCAAGAAAAAGGACAAGCACAGCTGAAGAGTAACTGCCTGAGCTGCATACCTGACATGCCACCTGTGTGTATTAATCTGGTGAAACACCCAAAAACTTTACATAATTCAGATAGTTCAAGTACAATATTTTTATCTGTAACATCCTAGCTGCTTTATGATTATTTAATTTATTAAGGCCTGATGCCTAAAGTGAACATAATTCACAACTGTCTTTGTTTTTCATTTTCAGTCAATTGTATCAAAGCAATGAGTAATAGTAGCAGGTGCTGTGGTCGTCATTGGAGGCCTGGGGATACGGTTTATGTTGTGTGGACTTCTTTGCCTCTTTTGTCAACATTAACCACCTGCGACAAACTTCTGTGTTAGAGTCAGTTACCAAAAGCTGGAGTAGTGATAGGCTGCACCTGGCTCACTTCCAGAGAGGTGGTATCATTTACTTAAGTAAACATAAGAAGAGGCTTAAGTGAGAAGACACCATTTGTTGATGGTGCTGGCATGGGGCAGTGGGGGTGGGGTGGTAGCGGTTGGGTATATAAATGGAGTTCTAGCTCATGTCTGGGGGACAATAGCACGCTGCCTTGCCAGAACGGAGTATTTAACATACAATGAAGTTGTCCAGGTGGTAGATTCTTCAATTCTCAGCTAAAATGTGTAAATGCTACTGAGACTAGTGTTGCACCTGTGGACATTCTGGTTGAATATGTATCTTCCCCATCAATGGTAGAGAAGGCTCTACTCACAGTCCATGCCAGCGCATACCTCTCAGGACCCCTTTCTAAATATAGAACATCTTTCTGAGCAGCCCAAAAGTTGCCTGCTCCATAATACTCTTCAAGCTCTTATATGGCAAATATTTAACAATAACATGTAATTCAGCACATGTAACAACACTGTTTCACTCACATTCTGACCTATACACACAATGTCTGATTCATTACCATGTTTTACATTGATTGCTTTGGCCTTTTCCACTGTGAACCTTCCAGAGGTCCACATGTTTGACAGTGGTCACACACTTTCTCTAAGCACAGGGGTTGTGAAGTACAATTGCAGTCCAAACTGCTGATGCCAGCAGACGCAAGGCAGCTCAGTTTTGTTTACCAGACACTTTTGGCTGGAAAGCCTGGCCTGTGTGTGTGTCTGCTACTGCAGAGTGGCTAAACAAAGGGAGGTTTGGCATTTGTGTTCACATAGATGCAAGAGCCCTGTGAGAACTAAAGCTATAAACAGTAAAAATAAAAATCTTATGTTAACCTCAGAATGATTTGGACAAGTGGAAAATTACATTTCATTTCTTAAAGTAAAGAACCATTTTTGTCTTCTTGTGTTGTCTGAATGCCTGTTGTACTACTATTGTAGCTGGTCTTGGTGGGACTTGGCAGAGTCGCATGTGGTGAAACAGAGACGAGGGCCATGTGCTCCTGGCTTGCCCACTGCAGCTGCCCCCCACACTTGTCCCAGCTGCTTGTAGACAGCTCATCAGCCAAATTGTCTACTTCAGTATCTTAATGTTTATATTACACATTATCTATTGGATGTAACCCTGCTTTTCCTCACTGTGGAACACTGCATAAGAGACAAACTATCCTCATACCCTCTATGTTAGCTTTTCTCTGGAGATGTTATTTCACTTGTGACCTAAAGGGAGGGCTGCATTATTATCACAGTTGCATCATAGTATTGACATAATAGAAAAAAATACAATGCATGTTAAAAGCAGGACACATATGCACACCAGTAACTGAAATGTTTTAAGAGTCACGGCTCCGTGAAAACAACCACTCTTGACCTTTTCCCTCCACCTCTCTGCACCTCCTCCCTTCAGCTGAAAGAGCCCTGGACACCATGAACTTTGATGTGGTGAAAGGGAAGCCAATCAGAATCATGTGGTCCCAAAGAGACCCCTCCCTCAGGAAGTCTGGAGTGGGCAACGTGTTCATCAAGAACCTTGACAAGTCCATTGACAACAAAGCCCTGTATGACACTTTCTCTGCCTTTGGCAACATCCTCTCCTGCAAGGTACAGTTGTCACTGAGATCTTTGAAATAAACTTTGAAACCAGAAATATTACTTCATCAAGGCTGTTTAACACAGATTAGCCATATAAATTCCACATTTTTCCAAAACAGAGAAAACCTTTTAATGATATTTGTACTTTACATTTTACCATTTCTCCTAGCCACAACCAATATAGTGATATTGTAGCTCTTTAAAAGCATTATGCAGCCAAATTGAGCAAAGAATGTGGTATGTTAACACATTATATGTCTTTGAAGGGACAAATAGCAACTTATGATCATGGTAAAAGTTAAATTGCAATTCTCTCTCCTTTAAACCACAAAAGGTTGATATGCACTTTTTGTTGTTGCAAAGGTAAAACAGAAAATGTTCAATATGTTAAACAGAGACAAGTGTGATGTTTGTCTGTTTGTTCTGCCTGTTTTTTTATGCTAAACTAAGCTGTAGCTTTTTATACAGGTTAACAACATGCATGGTATCTATGATGGGTCTCTGGGCACAGGCAGGGAGAGGCCCCCATCTTTTCTTTTTGACTGTTTCTGTTTTTAGATGTGTTTTTTGTCATTTTAGGTCTATTTTTAGCCAAATGGTGTCTCTTTTGGGACATGGTGTGTGTGTGTGTTTTGTTAATTTTGTGTCTCTTTTGGATAGTTTTTTGTTGTTGTTCTTCATCTGTTTATGGTCATTTTGTATCTTTTAAATGAGGTCTTTCAAACAAGCGCTATGAACAGCAAGCTCTGGCCCATGAATTCTTGGGGCCCTGGGCCTGTGCCTGGTAGACCGTTTTAGCGATCCATCCATGGTGGCGTTAGTCTTCTCATCTTTCTCCAGGAAATTGACTAAGCTGATTTTTCAAACTGTAAATCCTTCTTTCTTTCAAAATAAAATCCCTGCATTTAAAAATAAACATTTTAAAATCATTGAAAATATTTATGCCCATTTTTCTTTGCTACAGGTGGTGTGCGATGAAAACGGCTCTAAGGGTTACGCCTTTGTCCATTTCGAGACTCAAGATGCTGCTGATCGTGCCATTGAAAAGATGAACGGCATGCTCCTGAATGACCGCAAGGTGTGAGTGTCTGATCATGTAGGAGCACACATAATGGTGCTTATTGCTTTCAGTGTTAAAGCCTAATTAGTCTTTCAGACATTCAAAGGACTTATTTGAACTATAGCTTTCATAGTGTCAGCACTAGTAGTTACAGTAGTGTGTCCAAATGTACTATTTAGTGGTAAAGTTTTATGTGTATTAGCTTGATATGACCCATATTTTGTGTCTAATGTTGAGTGAACTGACATTTTGTGTGCTTTTTTCAGTTGGTGAGTTTGTGTGTGAATAATATGACTAATAAGCTCATCTCTCACTCTCACTACTCACCGCTCTCCCACTAGTATGAAGATTACCTCTAAGCTGATATATAACAAAGCAAATCATCTTACCTTTCCTGCCAGATGCATTTTCTGTTGCCTCATTTGTCCACATGCTAGCCACCCGTTTTAGAGTGTTTGTGTGTGTGTGTGTGTATATGCCCACACTTGTGTGTTTTAGTGATGGATCGAATGCAGGAATGCAATACTGGATGGCGGAAGGGGAGAGGTCATCATAGCAAGGTATATAAGATCATTTGGTCCTCAGCTTTCCTTTGTAATGTGAGACTCTGTTCCTCCACCCCTCTCCATCCACCACCTCATCAAATTTTGGACCAAGATTAATGATGGTTGTCACTGTGTTGTCTTGCATGCCAACATAAGTGCTTGCCTCCGTTGACAACAACCAATTGTGTATATTTTTCTCTTGATAACACCAGAAATGACACGTGATGAAATGTAGCTGTGATGTTGTCTTCTGAATGTTGTCCCTGTTTTTGAATGTACTCCCTCTCACTTCACGTCATGCTTGCGTGGTCAGGTCTCTGCAGAACTTACTTTACCTGGAAACCCGGATAACCACTTTTTTAGATTGGAAAAAGGAAGTCAAAACAGATGGACCCTGATTTGTTTTCTCAGCTCAGTAGGGATTGTTTTACAAGAGTGTGTTTTCCTGCTCTCCCCCTATCTTCAGGTTTGTAGGTCGCTTTAAATCTCGCAAGGAGCGGGAGGCTGAACTAGGTGCCAAAGCCAAGGAGTTTACCAATGTCTACATCAAGAACTTTGGAGATGATATGGATGATGACCGGCTGAAGGAGATTTTTGACAAATATGGTAAAATGGGATATGTGTACTGTTTTGAACTTTAAGGTGATCTATTTGTTACATCCACTTATTTGACATATTTAACATATCCAGGTAAAACACTTAGCGTGAAAGTGATGACTGATCCCACCGGCAAATCCAGAGGCTTTGGATTTGTTAGTTATGAGAAGCACGAGGACGCTAACAAGGTACTTTGGCCTAACATATCCAGTCTTCCTTTATCGCTCATAAATGTTTCTAATAATTCGGGCTTCATCCCAAGGCTGTAGAGGACATGAATGGCACTGAACTCAATGGCAAGACTGTGTTCGTGGGTCGGGCTCAGAAGAAGATGGAGCGGCAGGCGGAGCTGAAGAGAAAGTTTGAGCTCCTGAAACAAGAAAGGATCAGTCGTTATCAGGTCGGCAGAAGCTACAGTAGCTCCTCAATCAGATTAAACCAAGCAATCCTGTGTTATTATTATGTATTAAAGAAGCTAATTCAAGTGATGGCTTTGCCCTTGGTTTCAGGGTGTTAATCTTTACATTAAGAACCTGGATGACACAATAGATGACGAAAAACTGCGTAAAGAGTTTTCTCCTTTTGGATCCATTACAAGTGCTAAGGTGAGAGAAATCACGTGGATGTGTTAACTAAGTCTAAAAGTTGTATGTTTAAAGCTACCTAGATGTAAGTAAATGTGTATTTTAGGTGATGCTAGAAGAGAGTCGCTCCAAAGGGTTTGGCTTCGTCTGCTTCTCCTCCCCTGAAGAGGCCACCAAGGCAGTAACGGAAATGAATGGACGTATTGTTGGCTCCAAACCCCTCTACGTGGCTCTTGCTCAACGCAAAGAGGAGCGGAAAGCCCATCTCACCAACCAATACATGCAGCGTATTGCTGGCATGAGGGCAATGCCTGCTAATGCCATCATTAATCAGTTCCAGCCCACCGGTGGCTACTTCATGCCAGCTGTGCCACAGGTGTGAGAATCAAATTCTGAGTTGGTACTGTATGTTTAAGTGGCTGTAATCTGTTTTCATGTTATGACTTTGTCTGTTTGAGGTTAGGTAAAAAGTTGGGTTTAGGTTAAGATAAGGAAAGGCTTATATTGTCAGTGTAACACTCTTTCACAAAACACAACTTTAAAATATGTTGACATTCTTAATTACATTCATAAAGGATAAGAAACCTATAATAACTATTACTGCTACAAAATTGTTCAGAGGTTACTATGGAAACATCTAATCTGATAATAAATTCCAAATAGAGTTTCTGAGTTATTTCTGGTAAAATGAGTTAGAATTGTTATGATGCAATTATATAATACATTCCACTTTGATGTGCCCACCAGGCCCAGAATAGGACTACATATTATGCGCCCAATCAGTTGGCCCAAATGCGACCCAACCATCGATGGCAACCACAAGGTGGTAGAGGTCAAGGTGAGTAGATTCAACTATATGCGGTGTATATTTATGTACAGCAATAAACCTGATCATTATAATACTGCAATAATTCACCAATTTTTACACATTTTTTTCTTTTCCTGCATGGCTCACCCCAGGTAGCTTTCAAGGCATACCTAGCTCACTGCGTCAACCAGGACCACGTGCCAACTTGAGACATATGACTCCTGGTAGTGGCACACAGGGTCCACGAGGTGTGTTCACCAGTGACAACCGATCAGAATGAACACAGCCAATTCACTGACTCTGACTGTGGGATATTATTAATATTATATGGAAATGTTCGTGTCTTCAGTGCTCAGATCAGGTTGGCAAGTCACTGTTTCAATTGTTTTATGTTTCTACTCGTCACTGATAGCTTCTGGACAGTCCATGGCTCCTCGTCCCTCAATGGGAGTTCCTGGTCCACGAGCCATGCCTCCATATAAATATGCTACTGGTGTCCGTAACCCCAACCCCCAGGTGGTACAACCTATTGCCTTACAGCAGGTAAGGGCAAAAGATCCATGAAATCACTTTGTGTTTCAGTCCTATCTTGCCCTGAATCATAAATAACTGTCAGTGCTACGTCATTTATTTGTCCTCTTCCAGGCTCAGCCAGCAGTGCACGTGCAGGGTCAGGAGCCTCTCACAGCCTCCATGCTGGCTGCTGCACCCCCTCAGGAGCAGAAACAGATGCTGGGTAAGGCTTGCATTTCACTGTGAATGGACTGTAACACATTTCAGTTTTTATAAGGGTGATTTTTGTTCCCTCACTGTTCTTATTTAAACAGGGGAGCGTCTGTTCCCGCTGATTCAGGCCATGCATGCCAACCTGGCAGGAAAGATCACTGGCATGTTGCTGGAGATCGATAACTCTGAACTGCTTCATATGCTGGAATCACATGAGTCTCTGCGTTCAAAGGTATTTTGCTTCCTCTTTGTTCGACATTTCATCACACAGAAATTTTCCGTATGTCAAGTTAATGCACAACACTGTATTTTATTCATGCTACAGGTGGAAGAGGCTGTTGCGGTGCTACAGGCCCACCAGGCAAAAAAAGACGCGACACAGAAAGTGGGCAGCATGGCGACCACTGCTGCTGCTGCCACATCCTGAAAACTGCGTACTGTATTACATTGGTATGATAATACATCCAGATAGTCACACAGTTCTTGTTGGTTTGCCAATACATAGTCTTGTAATACTAATGAAAGGTCACTGTCTTGTTTCAGGGGCACAGAAAATTCAGCAGAGATGGAGAGAGACACAATTCACCTGCTCCAAACACCACAGTCCTCTGAACAATTATGAAAAACAGAAAACTGAGAAAAAAAAAAGTAATTTTAAACATACTTGAACACTTTGAAAAAAATAGTACAATTCATAATTTTCTAGTTCTGTAATAAAACAGCATACCCAAATCAATAAAGGAATATTAATATTGAATCCTGGATGAAGGCATTTTGTGGCAAAGGAGAGAAAGCTTTTTCTAAAAAGAAAATGAGCCTTGTTCTTTTTCTTTGCTTGACAGTTTTCTGTTTGATTTGAAATGATGAACCTCTCCATCATATGATCACGGGTGTGTGGTATTCTCAATAAAGGTATGATATATCAAGGTTACCATTTGTGTTATTTAAATCCTTACATGTAACCTATTTACACCATTTCAGTGGTGTATATGTGTATCTGACAAATATTCACCTAGTTAGTTGTGTTGCACAGAAGGCCATTAAGTCTGCAGCCTATATGTCAATGAGCTGCTAATACACAATTTTTGCTGGTGAAGAATACCACCAGTTTAAAAGATTTTGGACTATCTTGTTACTGATAATTTGCAACTGAACTATCTATCAATCTTAAGAGTAACAATAAATTTGGGGCAGCACTGCCTCAGTTGGTACAATGGCCGACCAGTGACCAAAGGGTGGGAGGCTTGCGACCCGCTCCTCCGGACCACATGTTGAAGTGTCCCTTGTCAACACACTGAACCCCTAACAGCCCTTCCTCATTCCCAGTGCTGCAGTGCTGGTCCCAAGCCAAGAAGAAATTGGGGAGGGTTGCATCAGGAAGGGCATCTGGCATAAAAACTTTGCCAGACAAGGGATCTGCTGTGGCGACCCTGAACTCAAAGTATAATCCAAAAAGACAAAAAACAAAACAAAACAAAACAAAAATAGAGACACTAAAGTCCTTAGAGACACTACAACTAGTAAACCACTTGCAAAGGGTGTCTTATGGCATAGTGGTGCCTACAATTTTATTTAAAATTAAACAGGCAAGGGGCCTTTTTCACAGCAGCGATTTAAGAATGTCACACCAACAAAAGCACAGGTTTTAAATACTTACATTTTAAAAAATGTACAGTGGTGGAATTAATTTAGCCACTTCAGTTTAAGGATCCTGTATTATAGCTTCTTTTACTAAACACTTTGGAGGATTGAGCAAATAATGTAATACGGGATAATATTGTACGACAAAAAAAGTGAGATAAATGAAATAGAGACTGTGAAAGAGGGTCTGTTCCGAACCTCCGACAGGTGGCGCTGGAGCAATTTAACAAGGGGCGGGCTTTAGTTTTCACTACACCAATGACAAACCGCTGGGGTCAAAGTGGAAGGGTTAAATCCAATATGGCGGCGAGCAAGCGAGTGCTCTATGTTGGTGAGTTTTTAGAATTTTTGCAAAGAACCATTACAATTGTATTTTTTCAGCAAATACGAGTAACAGGTTTCCTTTAAAATAAATGAATCAGACCCAATCAAACACGAGTAAAGTAAAAGATGCTGAGAAAATTAACGTTCCCGGCAAAATCTGTTACTAATATTAACGCTAGTGTTTGACTCAAAACAGGGACACTTTTAAACTTTTTATTTCTTGCAAATTTTTGACATTTTCTATTTCACTATTTGTAAAGCACAATATGTCAGGCCATGCAATGGACTGCAAGAAAATTAACTAAATTTGAAATAACATCTATTACGCCGTCATTTTTTGTCAGTCTTGAACGCAGCACGTCTGTCTTCCTCTGGATCAGCTCGCATTTTTGAATGTTCTCTAGCTGATAACACTGTATCTTTCTGTCAGGTGGCCTGGCAGAGGAGGTAGACGAGAAGGTTTTACATGCAGCTTTTATCCCGTTTGGAGACATCACAGACATCCAAATACCTTTAGACTATGAAACAGGTAACATCAATGGTTTAGAAGTAGCTATTGTGTGATGTAGTAAAAGCCATGGCTACACTTAGATAATAATATTCTATGTTCTGTTTTCAGAAAAGCACAGAGGCTTTGCATTTATTGAGTTTGAACTGGCAGAGGTATGTACTGGTTATAGTGTTGAAGCAAGACAAAGGTTACACAGTCTGCAGTATTTTGATATTAACTAATTAATGTATCGAATGATGAAGTGACTAGGTTACTAATTTACAAGAAAACAGCATTGATCAAACAGCATCTGTAGTTACATTATTGGACTATATAAGGTTTACCAGCAGATTGTGATTAATTCATTTGTTTAAAAAAATGAATGAATGTAAAGGAGTTACATCTATATTTTGTATTCATTAAAAAAATATATTTATGCTCCTTGTCTTATATAGGATGCTGCAGCAGCTATTGATAACATGGTAAGTTGATCACGTGACTGTACAAGGCAGTAGTGAAATGTTATTATTGCATTATGTTATTGTCTACAGTGCCCTCCCTAATGTTTAGCCCCAAGAGCCATCACTTATCCATCATGTACATGTCTGTGTACTCCACTATTCTAGATAGGGCTATGCAATTAATCGAATATTGATTTTAATTATTATAATTTCTTTACAAAGACAAACTAATCAAGACAAACTGATTATTTTTGCTCTTGTTTTGTTTAGTATTAAAAATACAGTGCAATCCTTTCCTTTGCAGCCCTGCACTTTTGCTTTTCCCTAAAAGCTCAAACAGACTGTAGAAGTTTAAGTTCAGCCAAACATTGAACACAAGAAGATGGTATACCTGCTTTGTAAGCCTAGCATCCTGTCACCCAGTCCTAGTACCACGGAAGTGCCAAAAAAGCGAACAGACAATAATTACAACAGTGATTCTTTAGTTCAGTAGTTAGTGTTGCAGGTTTGGGCCCAAAGACGATTCACGTTAAGCCTTATTTTGATAAGATTGTTAACGAGGTGGAGTGTAGCACTTCTCTTGTCCAGTGAGTTAGGTTAAAGAGCAGGGTATTAGATTGACATTATTGTAAGCTTTAGATCCCAGGACTCGGGAGTAGTAAGCAGTGTCTGATTAAGGTTGGTTCACACTGAACTGAGGAGCAAAAATGTCAACAAAAAAACAGAACTTTACTGCCCCCCGAATCTACTCCACAGTCTTGGGATATAACGCTAACCATAAACTGTAGCACAGTAAGTGAGGTAGAGGAGGTGCTTGTTCAAAATTAAATTGACACAAAGTGATCGAAGATTAGGGGATGGACAGAAAACAAATCCTATAACAAACAGCAAGGAAATTAAAAATGCTCTGCTATAGTATAGTTAATTCAGACAAAATCTCTGCAGTTGAAAATGCAACAAGTGTGTCAGACAAGCCAACAAAGCCGGACAGAGTCACACAGTCTCACTGTGGCTGTAATATTTATTCATTTGTTTACCACTTAAATAACAAATATGTGTTTACTAGTTCTTATTAATACCCTTTAAACGTTTTTTTTTTACTTCCTTTTGACATTTAATCAATGTTATTTGCAAAGATATTACCAACGTCAACGAGTAATCAAGTTACATTCTCATGAGTACAATATTCATCAGAATAATCATGATTATCATTTTTTACCATAATTGGAAAGCCCTCACAGAAATGCCTACTTGTTTATTATCTTCTCTGCCAGACCTGTATTGCAGACATTTTAGCTCATGGCTCAGGTTATCGCCCCTCCCCTATGTTTTTTCCTCAGCATATGAATGTCCCCATTGTGTTCAGTTTGGGTGATTGACTTGGCCACTCATTGCTTTTTTTCTTGTTTCTCAGCAGTTGTATCAATAATGAAGGTACAAGTGAGCTGATAAATGTATCAGCTGTACAAAGGCTACTGTGGACACTAAAAACTGTCTTACATTTTCCATAAGACAGGCACCTAAACACAATGTTAAATACTAACACACATCTGCCATGCGACCGTTGAAATTGGGGGACTATGTGTAACTACTGCTATAATTTCTACGTATTAATCAAAATGGGTAAAGTGCCCTTTAAAAGTCTGATAGTGTATCTTTTGTGAGTTGCAAAATGCAATTGTCTCTTTTCTCTACTAGAATGAGTCTGAGCTTTTTGGACGAACTGTCCGTGTCAACATTGCCAAACCTATGAGAATCAAAGAAGGTTCTTCTCGGCCAGGTCAGTGAAGACCAATTTACTGTAGCCTTCATTTGGACTTTAAGTTAAATTCCTTGTTTTGAATTTAACTCTGAGACACTTTTCATCAGTGTGGTCGGACGATGACTGGCTGAAGAAATTCTCAGGAAAGACCTCGGAGGAGGCAGATGCAGAAGCAGCAGGTGGGGAAATGACCAACACTGCAACACAGGAGGTAAGATGGCCTTTTCTAAAGGGTATTGCTGCCTTTGATTCTCAATGATGTCAGTGTAGTGATTAATGTATCATTTTTTTCTTGCAGGAGCAGCCCCCAGCTAAAAAGGGCAGAGTAAATCCACAGGTCTATATGGACATCAAGATTGGCAACAAACCAGCAGGGAGGCTACGCTTCCTTCTCCGGGCTGACATTGTTCCCATGACAGCAGGTCTGTATCTTCACTAGTGAGGTTTTACCATAATGTTTTGGTCAAAATGTGTTAACTTTACTGTTTGAAATTAAATAAGCACTAAGTCAGGTTTCAATGTGCCAAAAGAAGTAAAAAGCTTCATTTTTTACATTGTACAGAGAACTTTCGATGCCTGTGTACACATGAGAAGGGCTTTGGCTACAAGGGCAGCAGCTTTCATCGCATCATCCCTCAGTTTATGTGCCAAGGGGGCGACTTTACCAACCACAATGGCACAGGCGGAAAGTCCATCTATGGTCGAAAGTTTGACGATGAAAACTTTGTTCTCAAACACACCGCTCCAGGTGAGGAATTTCTAATGTGTAAAGATCTGTGTGAATGAAGTGCATGGATTGTGTTCATAGCACACCCTGTGGCTAACTGGGTAAACCTTATCTCTCGTGTAAACAGGGCAGCTCTCCATGGCCAACTCGGGGTCAAACACTAATGGCTCCCAGTTCTTCATCACCAATGACAAAACTGACTGGCTGGATGGCAAACATGTGGTGTTTGGAGAGCTGGTTGAAGGTATGGATGTGCTTCGGGCAATGGAGGTAAGGATCAAATGTGGTTTACTAAAACCTCAAAATGATGTTTTTTTTCCTTAGGGTCTTCTAAGGGTTTTGCATAAAGCTTGCGTGATCAAACTGTCATATTTAATCAAACATTTCACCTTGATTAGAATTGTACCCTAAATGTGTAATCACTATCAGGCTGTGAATGCGCTTTTAAAATCTGATTTCATTCTGCAGGCTCAGGGAACAAAGGACGGCAAGACAAAGCAAAAAGTGATCATTTCAGACTGTGGAGAATATGTGTGAATTAAAAAAGTTTGGGCTTGTCTGTATGTGTGTATGAAGGCAGCCAATGTCTGAGAGCCTGGGCATATTTGTGGTCTTTTCTACTTTTTAGCCACATCTTCTGCCATGTAAATATTTCAATAAACACCTTTTTAAATAAATAAACCTCAGCTTGGTCTGTGCTTCTTTGAGCAACTAAAATTGTTCTTTTAATTGTTGTCTTACTGTGTTAAAGAAGTTTTAGAAATGGAAAATAGAAAAAAATCAGGTGCATGGGTCTGTCCGAAAAGGCTTCTATATCTTGTATATAGTATTCTTTACTTTTGTTTCTTTTTTATTTATTTATTTATTTGTCCTTTCGGCTTATCCTGTGAGTTTAGTGTCGCCACAGCGGATCATTGTCAGCATGTTGATCATTGGCACAGTTTTTACGCCGGATGCCCTTCCTGACACTGCACAGCTGGGGATGGGAATGGGCTGTTAGGGGTTCAGTGTCTTGCCCAGAGACACTTCGACATATAGCCGGGACCGGGGATCGAGCCTCTGAACCAGCTACAGCCGCCGCATATATACAATTCTAAATTACTAAAATGTTTTCAACCCTCTCAAATAAAAGAAAACATATGAAATAAACTATGTTAAGAGCATTGTGTATTGAGTCTCATTTTGTTCTATTTTACAAACGTCGCCAAGTGTTTTTGAACCACACCTGAGCAGGTTGAATTGTGAGTGAGACATGACAGACGAGTAACTCCACCCCTCCACTCCCGTCCTGTTGAAAGCTGCCCAGATTTCCATTCGCTGAAGTTCATCCAAAGCCTGCTCCTCCGTTCAGACGGGTATCGCAGCTTCGGCAAACGTAAGTGTTTACATCGATTCGTAACGAAATTCATACAGAAGTGACGCGATTTTGTTCGAATTTACCCAATTTGTTAGGTTTTAGATGTGGGTTTTTTGAATGGGCGCCGCTACGCACAGAATGTAACTTAGACGACGCTGCTAAACCAATCCTGGTTTAAGAGTTGCGCGATTCTGTTTAAGTAGATGATGATTGACGATGATCAAAAGTTGTTAAAGACAAAGACGGAAATTCGTAGGTTTAACACAGGGACAGAGTCACTTGCTTCGTTTAGTTGTTGGCTTAAACGTTTAAACACGTGAATTCGGATGTCAGTAACTCGATTCTTCCTCAACTTTCTTTGTGGGCTTACCACTTTTCTATAACGGTGATGTAACTGGGTTTTCTTTTTCTCTTAGGCTGATTGATAGACTGCCTGTGCCTTTTCAGCTGAAATAGCTTCCACTGTCTTCCATCTGCGGGAAGACATACAGAACAAACCTCGTCATGAACTGGGCATTCCTCCAGGGCCTCGTCAGCGGGGTGAACAAATACTCCACTGCGTTTGGCAGAGTGTGGCTCTCTATTGTTTTCCTCTTCAGGATCATGGTGTTTGTGGTGGCAGCAGAGAAGGTATGGGGTGATGAACAGAAAGACTTCAGCTGCAACACGGCTCAGCCCGGGTGCCACAACGTCTGCTATGACCACTTCTTTCCCGTCTCACACATCCGACTGTGGGCTTTGCAGCTCATCTTTGTGACCTGCCCATCAATACTGGTGGTGATGCACGTAGCCTACAGGGACGACAGGGAGCGGAAACACCGGCTCAAGTACGGTGAAAACTGCCGCAGTCTCTACCAGAACACTGGTAAGAAGCGTGGAGGCCTGTGGTGGACCTACGTCCTCACTTTGATCTTCAAAATAGTTGTTGATGCAACTTTTGTTTACCTCCTGTACCATCTCTACGAGGGTTATGACTTCCCTTCCCTCATCAAGTGTGCAGAAGTGCCCTGTCCCAACACCGTGGATTGCTTCATCTCTAGGCCCACTGAGAAAAGAATCTTCACCCTCTTCATGGTGGTCACCAGCTTGGCCTGCATCTTGCTCTCTATTTTTGAAATCCTCTACTTGATTGGCAAACGCTGCTGTGAATGTTTGACCTCAGTCCATCGCTCACACAATGCCAAGACCAGCACAATCGCAAGTGGAAGCAACTTGGTGGATTCAAACACTCTAAAGCTCATGGACAAACCCCCCCATGGAACTCCTGCGCCCTCATACAGTCTCACCATGGCTAGAGATACCTAGAACCAAGGAAAAGATTATATGAAAAAAACAAAGACATAAAAAGGAAGAAAGCCTGTCCTGACTGCCCAGGCATTTCCTTTGAAGCAGACATTTGTATATTCGGAGAGTGAATTACAGTGGGGTTAGTTCTTAACTGTTTCTGTGTTCAGTCAGAGAGATTCTAGACTACAAGACTTGCTACTGCAAGTGTGTGGCACCAATCTGGAATGTTGTTGCTGTTTACGGTATGTGTCTGAGCTTTTTCAGACATTTTTACAGACTGGGTCCTATGTAAAAAAAAAAAAAAAAAAGGGGTGGGGGTGGGGGTGGGGGTGGGGGGGCAGTTTTGTGGGATCCACTGTCAGATTTAGTCTCGAGGTTAACTACATGAGTCACTTCATGGCTTGGAGAGTATGGTTTTACAAACACATGATTTTAATCACACATGGATTGGTTTTCTGAGATTTTCCATCTGCTCGATGCTCAGAAAGTTTACTGCAGATTGTACTGTGTCCTTTTTCCTTCTCTCACATGTAATTCTTTGTAAAAATTGTATTATACATAACTTATCAATGTTTTAAAAGATGCTGTGTGTTTTGTGCAGTTTTGTAAACGGTGTTGTAATATCAGAATTTGTATATTTCAAAGCATTTCAGTAATGTAATATTTTTCAATAAAGATGATTTTCAAACATTTGTTTCCATTTTTTTAAAAGCATATTATTTAAAGAAGCCAATACACAATAGTGCAGAGTGCTTTAATTGTGAGCAAGTACTGTAACTGTAATACACAGTTACACTGTATGTTACACTGTATTACAAAATGTAAAGATGTAGCTCTGTGGGCACTGTGGTTTGAGAAAAGCTTTTTTCTTTCTTGTTCTTTTTCTTTCTTCGCTTGTTTTTCATGTGTTTCAAAATGTGCTGAATGCCCAAAGGCAGGACAGATCCGCCTGCTGCAATGAGCCGTGCTCGTTTTTTGTTAGGGCTGATTGGTACATTAAGACAGGCATAGAAGGAGTCTTTACTCCTCCCCTTGATTCATCTGTGGACACAAGTGGAACCACCCAGCCCAGGAATTTGCCAGTCCGTGCAAGTCGTGAATGGATGATTCCAGTATTAACACAGCAGTTTAATTGTTGGGGGGGGCTGAGTTGCTTCTTATGGTGTTTCCTCTTTTGGAAAATTTCTGTTTTAACTGAAATGGATTTAAGACCTCATTCTCTGAAACTTCTACCAGTACATAAACACAACGCATTTTTCTCGTGCTGCTCAGAATAAATGACTAACAGCATGGGCATTTTTCCAAAATTACTGGATCCTTTGCAGGTCCCACTGTTAATAGTTGTCACTGGAACCAGTAACATCTATTTTTGTGCTGAAAATTGTTATGATGTTTGGTCTGTTGATTATCATAATGACCAAGGCAAAAGAAAAGACATGTTGCTATTCAGGAAGGGAATTGTGTGGTAACAGGAAAAAGTTTGCACCCTGGGTCATAAAGGCAAAAATACCTGAATATCAAGTTAACACAAGGAGTAAAAGGAACTATATGTTTACTGGGTGTGATTTAAACCGTCTGTGTTAATCATAACTTTTTTAGTGACCTCTGCATTGGTGGAACAGACTGCAACCCCTGAGTGTTATGTGAGGTATTATTTTAATATGTTGGCTCTGAAATATAAGCAAGCTTCAGTATGTGCAGTTCTGTTTGTGCGTATCCTGTTGGAACCACAGCGTCTAGCATGACTCCGTGGTTCTCTAAACAAATCAACAATTACTCTCAGGAGACCCTCCCCATTTTCCGGCCTTTTATCCTTCCTCTTTCCACGCTTTCTCTGCTCGGGCACACTTCCTTTCACAGCACCCACAGTGTAAAGGGAAATGTTTATTGTCTTGCCCATCTTGTTGAGACTTGCAACTGGCAGTGGTTGACTTATGGCATGCATTGATTCAGGTGTGTCTCAGCAAACTGTCTGTACCTGTTCCCCATCTGAAGCTCAAAAGTTAATAACCTCCATTCCATGCATGTGGCATCACAACAGCTGTCACATCACACTCTTGTGAATTACAGGTTTAATTTATGAAATTATTGGAAAAGTACTGTGCACGGCATTGTGTGGCTTTGTCTGGAAGCTGTTGTGAACATTAGAGGAGCCCTTTGTGTCAATTGAGAAATAGTTTGTGATTGTACTTTACCAGAACTACTGATGTATGAACACGTCTTTCATCTCTTTATATCATGTAAACAAAGATTTCAAGAGCTCTGAATGCAGGGTTCTCTCTGAAAGAACTAGCAGAGTTAGGACATTTCATTGAACAAGATCACATTTGATATTCTGCAAAACATCCGTAGGCTTAAATTTATTACTGAACTTGCCCCTGAGAAAAGTTTTTTTTCTTTTAATTTAGCTTCATTTCAAAATGCTATCTACAAATTGGCAGATCTGTCACATTAAGGCAGGTGGAAAATTGGATTGAAAAGCTGAATTTATAATCCAACAATGAGGATGTTAAATGGCCTGGAATTTCTTGGATTTTGAAACTGTTATTTGAGTAGAGTTTGGTTTTTAAAACAATAAAGAAAATGCAACACATCTTAATGGCATTTTGGGTGTAGAATGAAGTTGGCAAAATGTACTGTACCGGAACGTAATGAAAGAGGAACAGGGAAACATTTTTAGGTTAGATATTTTTTTCCTGTAAAATAAATCTTTATCTCCTCATACCTGTATATCTCCACATCTCCACTTTCTGCCTCTCCCTTTTCAATAGTCCTCTATGAACATCTTAGAAAATATGTTGCCTAGCACCCTCCTGCATTTGCCAAAACAAAAGTTTGAGGGTTTGCATAACTACATAAAAAAAATCATATTTAGGGTGTGTCTACCTGATGAGGTGAGGAAACAAGTTACAACAGGGGAACACTCTTGTGTCTGAAAACATGGTTCATAAAAACTTTCTCACTCAACTCCTTCAGTTTTGTTTCTAACATGGTTGTTCATGTGTAAAACTCATGTGTAAATCTCCAAATCGTGGTCAAAGTACCTGGAAATGGTTTCTGCTAAAAAGATATTTGAACCTCCACTTAAATCGTGCGTGTAAGTACTTAAAATAAAAGGGAGGGATGAATAGAGAAGAGGAACATGTAGTGCAGCTCCAGCCTTTTCTTCTTTAACCCCACCCACATGCGTATTACTAACGCTGCACCCTCGTACCTGTCGAGGACGACTAAATCTGTGCGTTAACGTACCAAACCGGCTTCAAAACAACAAGAAATAGTCTGGAAATACACGCATGTACCCGTTTGCTAAGCAGCTGCGGACTTTACCATCTTTTGGTAAGTGAAAAACGTAGTTGAGAAGACTTTGGCGTGTTTAAGTCTCAGCTTCGTGGATTTCGCAGTTCGCGTTTTAGCCAGTTGGAAACGAGTTCTTTCAAATGTGTTGAATTGTTGGCTTTTATATATCAGTGAATGATTTTAGAATTTTATCTCTGATCGTAGCAGAAGCGTCACATTTCAGTAGACAGTCAAACATGCCATGACGTGTCTCCAAATTATTGTACGCAGCGTGCGTAAAAGGCTGTCTAGCGAAGGAGAATCATTAATATGTCAAAGTCTGCCTAAACCTCAAGTGGTATTAAACTGAAAACTGATAGTGTTAACTTATGTTTTATAAAATAAATATTTACTTAAAAGTTAGAAATTGGACACACAACCTTTTCTAAATGCGATCTGGGTGTGTTAAGAACGTTGGCCCAACTTGTTTCCGTTATGGACAGTTTGGTGAATTGGCTGTTTGGAGATGTTTCACTACTAACTAAACTCTGAAGATAAGTTTCTCATTTGAAAACTCAGAACAAAGGGTTGTTTGTTACTGTAAAGTTACTTGGAGTATAGCATCATTAACACCGATATCTAAAGAGTGGAAGAAGAAAATTTAGCAGAGAGTAAAAAACAACATGTTCACCCATATTTCATTCTGTCACGTCCAGGTGTGAAGGTGAACTACTGTTAGCAAGAGAAGCATTCCAGAGAAGAGACTTGACTAGCAGCCAAAGACATGGACTGGAAGACCTTCCAAGCCCTTCTCAGTGGGGTGAACAAATATTCAACAGCGTTTGGACGGATATGGCTGTCTGTGGTGTTTGTGTTCAGGGTGATGGTGTATGTAGTGGCAGCCGAGCGAGTGTGGGGGGATGAGCAGAAGGACTTTGACTGCAACACCAAGCAGCCTGGCTGTGCCAACGTCTGCTATGACCACTTCTTCCCCATCTCCCACATCCGCCTGTGGGCCCTGCAGCTCATCTTTGTTACGTGCCCATCCTTCATGGTGGTCATGCACGTAGCATACCGTGAAGAGCGTGAGCGCAAGTACAGAGCCAAGTTTGGTGAAAACGGCAAACTGTACGTCAACACAGGGAAGAAACATGGCGGCCTGTGGTGGACCTACCTGATTAGCCTCTTTGCCAAAACAGGCATCGAGGTCTCCTTCCTCTACATCCTACACCGAGTCTATGACAGCTTCTACCTTCCAAGACTAGTCAAGTGTGACGTGTCACCTTGCCCCAACTTAGTGGACTGCTACGTCGGCCACCCCACGGAAAAGAAAATCTTCACCTACTTCATGGTCGGAGCCTCAGCCCTTTGCATTGTCCTAAACATCTGCGAGATCATTTATCTCATCTCTAAGTGCATTGTGCGATTTGCAAAAAAGATGAAGAGGCGCAGCCGCCACATACCCGTGCATCATGACGATTACAACGATGACCCTTTTAACAACTGCAGCCACTCAGCATCAAGGATGGAGCTGAAAGAAAGGCCTCCATCCTTCAAGACTGCAAACAAGTCTATGCTCAGGCCACCCACACTCAGGCTTGAAGAGAAAATACGTGCCTCCGCCCCCAATCTGTCCATTCCTTAAAAGAAAAGCTGAAATCAGGTAGAAGATCAAAAGATGAGTGATGCTTGGAATGTCACCAAATGAAAAACTTTAGAAAACAGACTCCGAACCATTAGCTGAGCTACAGTGTGTCTGTGACAGATTCGGGAAGTCGAGTCATCAGTGCTGGGTCCATCCTGTGGGCCACTGTGACCACATCTAACACTATTTTGGAATGCACAAACCTTGGTTTCCAAGCCAACATTGTCAATATTTACAAATCAGCTAGAGCCATATTGGTTTGTTAAGAAAATGTGAGTTTCCTTTTTGAATATAAATGCTGAATATATATGTGCCTTTTCATTCCTTTTATAACATTCCAGTAGCAGTAGTTTCACTGTCCTTGGTGTGATTCGAGTTTTCACATGGGAGGGAAGGGAAGGAAATGCACGCATGAAGGCAGCCCACTCCCTGCCAGTGTGTCTGCTGTGGTGTTCGGGTGCTTTATAATCACTGAGTGCTTCGTGTACATTTCAATCATCTCTTTTTCAGTATACACTGAAATTATGGCTTTGTGTTTGCAGTTTTGATGTCCTGATGATCCACAGTTATTTAAGAATGGTAAACAATATGCATTGAAGCGTAGGGGCTTCAAAAGTCAAAAGAGTACTACTACTTGAAAATCTGCAAACAGGCCTCAATTGACATTTTTTATTGGATAAATTCACTTGATACGACAGATTAAACTAACGGCAGGCTTATGTCATGAATATGCAGGCATGCATTATGCTTGCTCTCAGGTTTCTGCTGCACAGACACACATTGTAAATAGACTGCCTGTGCTTTGACGTGCTTGTACACAACTTCACCTCATCCAAGAACGCTGTTGACTTAAATGAGGCGAGAGGAATGCTGCTGTTTAATTCTGTGTTGGCAGAGCTGGAGCACAGTGGAGGAGGTGGGAGGAACCTTGAACAAAAACATGGCTCAATGAACAATCCTTCTGGTCTGTAATCGTCCACTGTGGGCATTAAATGAAAATATGTATTTTCTGCACTTATTGTTATTATTTTTACATATGTACAGTAAATAAAATAAACATTTATAGATTGTGTATTTGTGTTTAATTTTCTGACATAAAGGACTGTTTATAGGTTCCTTGATTTTGTTTTCTAGAATGCGGTTCTCAATTGGTAAGTAGTTTATATTTACACAATTTAGACATCCATTTTTAACACATTTACGACAATGGATGGCTTAAATTATATTTAAACATGGGACAGTCTTATTATTTACACTCTTGAATTTTTCCATTGCTGCTGACTCCTAATTAAACTTTGAACACAATTACCAGGCTCATTGGCATAAGTAATAAGTAACTACTGTACTTAAGTACAATTTTGTAGGCTTTTTTTTTAACTTCACTACAATACAGAGAAAATTCTGGTAGTTTCATTCTACTTTTATTTCACAGCTTTAGTTACAGTTTTAGAGATTCTTTATACAAAATCTAATCTTCTCCTTTTCCTTTCGCCTGTTCCCTTTCAGGGGTCACCACAGCAAACCATGTGCCTCCATCTAACCCTGTCCTCTGCATCCTCTTCTCTCACACCAACTAACTTCATGTCCTCCCTCACTAAATCCATAAATCTCCTCATTGGTCTTCCTCTAGACCTCCTGCCAGGCAGCTCCAACCTCAGCATCCTTCTACCGATATATTCACAATGTCTTCTCTATACATGTCCGAACCACCTCAATCTGGCCTCTCCGACTTTATACAAAACCTAATGAACTAATAAATTATGATGGATTAGCCAGCTGCCGAGGCATAAAGTAAAAACAGTAAAAAAAAAAAACAAAAAACTCTTGAACTTTACTGGCTAAACCCTTTTAGTTATGTAACAAGTTTGGAAACTTTGGCCCTAATCTTTTATGAATTATCATAACTTTTCTTTGCCACGGTTTTCACCTTGGAAAGTTTGTCAAATAGATCTAGACAAGACTTCAATATTTTTGTATTCACAGTCAATGTCGTTTATAAAATATTTTTCATGGAATACTTATGTAACTTGAGTAAATGTTAGGGTAAGTACTTTACTTGAACTGCAGTGAATCATCATGACCATACGTAATTTTCTTTAACAGAAATGTGTTTCTCATGTTGAACGTGGGATGAGTCTCCCTGTCTGACTTGATGTTCAGGTTTCTTGCATGTGTAGCCAAAGGTTTTCCTTTACTCTAATTATTTCCGTAACAAACTGACAAAGCACTAGGAAGACAGTAAAAGTAAACTCTCACTCAAATCTTAATAGTTAATGATTTGATGTTGACAATATATGATGTTCAAATAATCAACATCATTTAGTTATTAATGCTGCCCAAAGAGTTTCAGACCCTGAAAATTGTTTGTAATTTTCATAAAAAGTGTGAATACAATGTATTTATTAAAGTATTTATTTTAAAAATCACAATTATAGTGCCTATGTATATATTTAAGTAAACATAAGCATTTAAATTAAATAATTTTGTATTAAAGAAAAAGAAACTAATAAATCTAGGCATACAGTATGTAAAAGAAAAAAAAAATCTGCTCATCAACATTCTTTCACAAGTCAGCACAATGCCCAAATATATAAGAATCTAAATGCCACAAATGCTACTTATACAGTCATTAATTTGAAGACAGCAATCACTGCATTAAAAAAATTAAAACACTTCTGTCTTTTTTGACATCACCAGTGAGTTTATCAGTCCCCAGGACTTCGGTGACGTTTGATTTATTATCAGAAATAAAGTCAGCGCTTTATTTTGACTCATCCATGAGCCATGAGCCTTTAACGTGTAGAATCTGTATGACTGGACAGACTTCAAATAAGGCACCATTCCAGCTATGCCGTCATGTAGTGTGAAATCTAATCATACGAGAGCAGAGTCATTACCACCCAAATGTTAAAGTAATATTCTCATACTGGTAGATGACAAATAAAGAATCTAATTAAAATGAAAAAGAAAAGGACTAAACATACAAAGAAAGATGACTCGAGGTTATGTCGTTGTACTCTAGTCTCCAGTCTGGGAAAAACCTGTGGGTTTTATATTCTAGAGTTTGCAAGTGGCCTGTGCGACTTTAGAGTTGGTCTTTCTGTTAAGGGTTCGACAGATGAAAGCTCCAGCATCTATCAGCTTAGAGATGTCCACTCCCTAAGGTGAGGAAAAAAAAATCCAAATCAAAAAGGGGTCAAACATCAAAACGTGATAGCATAGCTTTTTTTCTATATATATCTAAGGGCATCTTTTTCGTTAGAATGAATAACAAATAAAATAAAATAAAAAAAAAACACTTAAAACTGGCTAAGAAAGTCATTTTCTTCATTTTTTGCACAAGTGAGCTGTAGTATCAATAATCTGTAAAAGAACTAAAACACAGGATCAGCCAAATAGAAATATGAAGTATGACTTATTACTGTTTGAATCCCAAGTCCATGCAGCATATAGACTACATCTTCAGTAGCAACATTTCCAGAAGCCCCCTGGGCATAGGGACAGCCGCCGAGTCCGGCTACTGAAGAGTCTACCACACTGACTCCCATCTGCAAACCAAAGACAATATCAACCTTGAAACTAATCAGGTTAATTACTGCACTTATGGACACTGGGTTGCACTATTTTCAGCTGATTTCAGATTATTTTATATAATCAGAGCAAAGTCTGACCTGTAAAGCTACAAAGATGTTAGCCAGGGCTTGGCCGTAGGTGTCATGGCAGTGCACTGCCAAAGCACTGACTGGCACCTCTCTGCAGACTGCCTCCAACATTTCTGTCATGCTGCCTGGAGTCCCCACTCCAGTTGTGTCTCCCAGAGAGATCTCATAACAGCCCATGGAGTACAGGCGCTTTGCTACCTGAAAGGCAGAAACGCATCTAGACCTTGAGTGGTTATGCTATTTGTAGACTTCTCAGGGAAGGAATTATAAATAGACCGAACTCACATGTGCAACTTTCGCAGGTGCCACCTTGCCTTCATATGGACATCCAAGAACACATGACACGTAACTGTGGTGACAAGAAATATAGATGAGACTCCAAAAACAAATAAAAATTGCAATAATTAACGATCTGCTGAAAGTTAAAAGTAAGCCAGATCCCCTACCCTCTCACAGGCACACCAGCCGCCTTAGCTGCTGTCACAACCTCATCAAAACGCTGTAAACTCTCATCCACTGAGCAGTTTATGTTCTTCTTACTAAAGAGCTCAGATGCAGCACCAAATATGGCTACCTCTGAAGCTCCTGCCTTTACCTGCAGTATGTAAGAAAAAGTAAACTACTTTTTTGAAGGACATTCAACATGACTCTCAAACATTTAGACCTATAACCTACAGTATATCAAACCACATAAACAGTGTGTCCGTGTAGTATTTAGAAAGGTACAATCCATGCTTGACACTCACAGCAGCCTGGAAACCCTTGAGATTTGGGGTAAGGACTGGATAAGACACTCCTGGTTTCTTACAGATCCCCTTCATCACCTCTACCTGATCTGCCATCTGACATTCAGTGGAAAAAAAAAAAAAACACACATCAGAAACCAGTAAGCGCTGTAGTGAAACAAGCTACTTCCATTCCTATACAATGCAGTTTCTGTCCTGCCATCAGTGGGGTGTGTCAGCATTTTGCATATGAATTGCTCTGAGAGAACAAACTCACCTGTGGAACCCATTTTGGTGATACAAAACTGGTGGCCTCAATGACTGGCAGCCCCGATTCTGACAACATGTTAATTAAATGAATTTTTGTCTC
The DNA here is from genome assembly GCF_033026475.1 of Channa argus. NCBI lineage: Eukaryota > Metazoa > Chordata > Actinopteri > Anabantiformes > Channidae > Channa > Channa argus. The sequence goes on from NC_090212.1 coordinate 6,873,215, forward strand.
TGTGGGCACGATAGTCTAAAAGTGAAAAAAGGAAAACTACAAGATGAGGAACATTTTAGAAACATGAAAATAGTGCATGACTGAGATTCTTTGTTTTGGTTATACAACGTATCAGCAATACACCTGCTGTACTTACACTAACACTAACGGTTTAAAGGTCACTGATTGTCACAGTCCATACGATGATTTGACACAGTTTTACGCCGGAACTGCGTGGGTCGCCACAGTGAAAATAAACTGACTGCTAAATGCAAATAAAAATCCCCAAATTTACCTTCTCATTCTGAAGACCATCTCTGGGTCCCACCTCCACTATTTTCACCTTCTTTGGAAGAGGTTGACGTGTTCTTACGCCAGCCTACAAAAACACACAAACGGGTGTAATACAAATAAAAAGTAAAGTTTGTTATCGTTAAATTAAAAATATCTAACCTGTTACGCTGGATAAGTAGCCGACTACCTAGCTAGGTTATGATACTAATGTTAGCTAATTTAATAACAGAGAACGCTAACAGTCACTGGTGTGCGAGATAATGAACTGTACAACCTGCTAGAAATATAAAAACATAAGAAAACTTACTGCTTTAGCTTTTGCTGTGGAGCTAAACGCGAAGTACTGTTGACCCATTGATGAGCTTATAGCGCTTCTGTTGACAAACCTCAGCACGGCCGCCATGATGGTCCAGCCTCCGGGCTGACGCAACTTCTTCCTCGGGAGTGGAATCAGTAGCTGCTGTCAAAAGCACCACACTGGCGCCATCTACCGGCTGGAGATTTGATTAAATGATTTGAATTGAATGATTTAAGAAAATGTGCATTGTATGTTTAGTACAAGAGCCGAGAAATAAAAATAAAACCCACATATTTATGCTAAACATTTTTAAAGGTAATTTACTTATTTATATAAGAGTTTAACAATAAAAAAAAGACAACCAGTGTTGCTGCTCACATCAGATGCCAAATGACTAAATGACTAGATGTACAGAACTTTTCTACATCATCAATATACTTACTGCACGAATTGGGTCATATATATGTGCCATTTTACTGCTGCATACTCCCATGTTTTAAATCCAGTGACATGAAAATATCCCAAGTTTATGATGACAATGAGAGAGCCAGGCACAGAAATGTATAAAAATATCTTTAATGTGTCAAATAGTAAAAAACAAAACATGACAAATTATAATTTGGTTTATGTCATAGTGCATATCATGAACAAACATAATTATAACAATCACTGCAATTGTGAGACACTAAAAAAGGAGCTCTTTGCTTTCCCTAAAAGAAATAGCAGTCATCATTTTGCCGTTGTCACCTCTTTTGCTTAAATGCCAGATCTTATATGGACAGAGCCAAAAAAGTAGCAAAGTTTTCTTCCATGCATATCAAAAAACATACAATTAAAAGAGTTACTTTAGTATATAACTATAATTAAAACAAATGACACACAAATTATGCATGCTTTGGATACTGCATATCTTTATCAAGTTTAACAAAAAGCATTCCATTTTGTCACAGAGGTCAACAATCTCTTTGAAAAAAAAAAGATGAACCAGTTGCTTTTAACTAATAGACAGTATGTCATAAATGTGCATATTTACAACAGTGGATCACATATTTTATGCATAAGATCTCTTGAATGGCTTTAACACACACACACACACACACACACGCACACACAAGTTTTGGTCCCATTTCACTGCAACTCATCATCACTATCATCCACTTGTTGGATGATAAGGTCGGCCCCTGAGTCTTCGGCCAGGTCGTCATCATCTGTTACCATCCAGGTGCTCTTGGTATCTCCCTCCTCCTCTCCATCCACGCCCAGCAACAGGGCCGGCTCCTCATTAGGCCCCTCTAGACTGTCCATGGGGATACTGTCGCAACCCACCTCCTGGATGCAGGCAGTGCACATGCGATAGCGTCGTGTGCCCTCACACACCACGTGTCCTGTCTCTTCTGTGACCTGACACTTACATTTCCTACACACCAATTTCCTTGCCTGGTGGATCTGTGGAAGACCAAGTAGGAACAAAAAGTTTAAATGTAAGATCAGAAGGAAATGTTGTAAATGAATGTGATTATGTTTAATACTGGTCTGTTGTACTGCAAATAGATTTGAATAAACCAACTGTCTCAAAATGGCTACGAAGATGCTCTAGGCGCGTAAAGCGTTTGTTGCAGGCCTGACATGGGTACGGCCTCTCCCCAGTGTGACATCGCAGGTGACGCTTCAAGTCCGCTTTCCTCTTAACTGTGTGCGTACAAAAAGGGCACTTGAAGCGCATTATGGGGTTGGAGTCTGCAATGGCGAAAAAAAAAAACTATTATTTCCTGACATAATCATTGTTATTATAGAACTTGTTCCTTTTTAGGATACACTAATGCTATAAGATGAAGTATGGTATTCATTTTCTCATGTGTAAAGATAATAATAATTTATTCTCCATTTTTTCAGCTAAATCACAACTTACTCAACTCACCTTTATTAAAGTGTCCAATAACACCTACAATCTGTGGTAGTGTAGCATACAGCTCCTCTGCCTTCTCAGCCTTTTGTGTCCTTGCTTCTTGTATGTCCAAGTCCTCACGATGGTTGGAGCGGGTGCTGTTGGGTGCTCTCCTCTTGGTTCCTCCTTTGCCTCTCCGGCGCTCTGAACCGGGCAAGGTGTAAAGCGGGTCATGAGGGTCTTGCAGGTCCTCTGCTTCAGTGTTTAGCTCATTAGCAGGACTGTTTGGGTTAGTCACAGCTGAGGCAGAAGCCTCTTGGTCTGGGTCCTTCCCTATAAAGCCTGACTGGGATCTGGAGTTGTCTCTGGTCCAGAGTGCAGGCGGTGGGCTGACAGAGCTGGGACCTTGCTGCTGCTGCTCTGAGGTCTCTTCTCCCGCTCCACTGGTGAAGCTGCATGTCTCAGACAAGCTGAGGCATCGTTCATTGTCTTCATCTTTCACACTTATGTCCAATGAGGATTTAATGAAGTTCTTGCAGTAGTTGATGACATTGTTCATCTGCAAGTAGCTGGCTGCAGACATCACTTCGATCACATTGTGACTGGAGAGGTCCAGCTGGCCAGAGTAGATGAAATCTAGGATGACGGTGAAGGTTTCCGGGCTGAAGACGTCAAATGTAGCATTGACAGACTCAGACAGTCCATCGGGCCCCTGGGACAGCAGCATACGGAAGTAGCCACTGCTGGCGAACAAGACGTTGCGGTGGGCTCTGAAGAGCTGGCCCTCCACCAGCACACTGCAGTCACAGAAAAGCTCTTGGCGGCGTTGATGGTTGAGTTGCTTCAGAAGGTTGCTTTGGTGAGACACTGTGATGTCAGCAGTGTTGAACCACCTTTGGGGCTGCCTGCAGGAAACAACATGACAGCACCCTCACTGTTGAGGCAGCACAGAATGAGTTCTTCTGCAAGAAAATAGCAAATCACAGAGGGCTTGCATTTTTTTAAATTTCCACCTCAGAAAATAACAATCTCAATATGTGAGGTGCATGATGTACATTTTGTCCTATAATGACAGAATGAGGTAAACATTGGCTCTTCTAGTGTGATTCATAGGACGTCTGAGCTTGTAAGTACCGGCTTACCTTAATAAATGATTACACTACATACCCTAAATTTAAACTGCAGGTCACTACACCAACACGGCAGTAACTGTATTGCTGTAACTGTCAATTATCCTCTGTCTTTGTCCCTGCACTGGACAAGCTCCGCAGACGTCCCGCCCAGAGCACTTTATTCTTCACTGCCATTGGCTGAAGGAGCCTTCTATTAAAATCTTCTTCTAATGGGCTACACCCGACTCCAGTCAGAGAGCATCGGGTAACAAAATACAGTAATCATACCTGAGGGAAGCTAAAGCACTTATGAAATCTCTGGCGATGCAAACACATCATACCGGTGGGAATTTGAAATAAAACGTTGAAGCCGAACATTTAATCCCCCCAAAAAGAAAGAAAAAAAAAAAAAAGAACTGCCGCAACCTCATTTGAGGAACACTTCTTCTACAATAACCTATTTAACCATCCTTGTGCAGACTGAATCACACGCATTCATTTTTAATTATGCGACGCGCTCCCTCCGCAGCGCCCCAAAACCCACGGTGCATCGCCCGCCCGCACTCCAAAGTGCACCTCATGTGTCACGAAACCAGATCGAATACATTCCCTGACCTGTTCTGCGTTCATTCACACATCAGTCGACCTAGAAAACGAAATGAGAGTTCTGCAGTCCTGCGAGAGAAAAGCGGGCAGCGGCGCACCGGAGCAGCCCAGTCTGTCCTGGAGCGACGCCCACTTCAGGCTCCAGCCAGCACACAATAGAAAAACAGACACAAACCTCTAGTAACTGAGCGTGCTGCGCGCTGATAAAGGTATGTTCACATCACATATTCGCCTGAGATGAACACGCGCTAATACGCCCGTTTCCATCCTCAAGACCACCCCCACGTCTCCGCGGAGGTCCGGAGCGCAGCGAGCAGCGGGGAGGATTTGCCTGCTGCCCAAAACCAGCGACTCTTTCCCAGGCGTGAGGTGTCGTGCAGGACCCGCTTACGCCCCACACCGTGATACCCCTGACAAAATCCATCGATACTCACTGGTGACTGGATTCACCCGGTGCCCGATAGAGTCTGTTCGACCCCAAGTCTGCCACCATATCCATTTTTAATTTCTTAACCCTTTTTTCTTTGCTGTTTTTTTCTCGTCCAGGGTCCACAGTGAGGCACTTCCTGCTCAGCCCTAAAGACCGAAACCCGGTTAGAGCGACTGAAGCACTGCGCTGACGTGGGTGTTTATTAACTGGGTGCCCGAGGGTTCAAAGATCCATTTAAAGCCCCAGTGCCCAGTTTAAGTTCACAGTATTAACTGCATATTAACACTTTTATTTTTATTGAAAGACAGGGTACACCAGCCTTGTCAAATCTGAATTATTATTACAAAATTTCTAAAGGATTTATAGCTAGAATTTAATTCTATTTGCCAAATTTCTAAAGTTTGTTATCATATAGCATGTCTTGCAGGAGTATACTTTACTATTACCAGTCTGTTGTGCTTTTGTGTTGCTAAATCATTTAATATAAGTGAGCAGTCCTACTAATTTCACAATCATTTCAAAATAGTGAAAATGTTGGTACAATTTTTTTCTGTAAGAAAATTAATTTATTTTTCATCGTTATGGCTCACAGATGAGTACAATATAGAAAATATTCATTGTAAAATCTGACATAACACAGATGACAGACATTTGTACACACAATCATAGGAAAATAAGCTAAGCATACATTTAAGGAAACAGAAATTTAAACGTGACAAAATATTTTTGAAAACAAGTTTTTAGCTATTTTTTGAGGTCTCATCATGTGTTAATGCGAAGAAATGAGGAAGTTCATGGTTCCCTTTGGCCCCCGTGATAAAGAAGAGTTTTTAAAACAATGAGCTGGAGTTGCATCAAGAGGCCATGCCGTTGGAAAATCCAGTGGGGTTCATTGACTGCCAGCGCCACAGATCTGCACCTTTTATGAAAAAAAAAAGTATGTATTTTCAAATACATGTATTTTTTTAAGGAGTATCAGATAAAGCAATACAATAAATGTTGCAGTGTGGCTGTGCTTACACATCCTTTCCAGGTCAAATTCAGCTTTCCATCCCAGCTCCTTCTCAGCCAGACGAGGGTCAGCATAGCAGGAGGCTATGTCTCCTCCTCTGCGTGGGGAGATTTTGTATGTGATCTATAACAAAGACGCAAAAAAAAACGCTTAATTAATAAAAAGAATGAGATTAGTTGGAAACCTAAGTGAATCAACTCTTATAGTCAGTGTGGCCTTTCACAGGATAGCATGCTGTAGTTTAGTCACTGCACCAATTATCTACAATTACTCTCAGGGCACACAGGACAAACCCTGATCCTGCAATTTAATTTGTAAAGAAAAGCATTCTTCTGTCTCTCACCTCTCGCCCTGAGGCCTTCTCCATGGCTTTTACCATCTGTAGCACAGAGTAGCCTCTTCCTGTTCCTAGGTTGTAAACCTACAGACACAATAAATAACCTCAATATTTAAATATATTATGAAAATTATTGTAAAATTGTTTTGTGAATAATTTAGTTTTTGTTTTCTCAAATGTACAGTACCTTGCAGCCACAGTCTTCCTTAAGCTTCTTCAGAGCTGCTATGTGTCCCTTTGCCAGATCTACAACATGAATATAATCTCTGACACCTAGAAAAAAAAAAAAGAAATAAAAACATTCATCACATGGTTCAAAACACTAATAAAGAATCCCTATAAGTTTACTTGTTATTAACAGTTGTCTGCACAAAATAATATTCCAATACCAATTAAATCTGTGCACTGCATTAAAAGATGCAATTAAATCACCTGTCCCATCAACTGTGTCGTAATCATTACCAAATACACTGAGGCACTCTCTTCTTCCAATAGCAACCTATATGGAGGACAAATTAAGATATAAAAACAATGCAAAATCATCCAGTAAACTTAAGTAGAACACATAGCGGTCCCTCTGATGTAGCTGTGTATTTGGCAGAGTTTTCCTGTACCTGGGCAACATATGGCAGCAAGTTGTTGGGGATACCCTGAGGGTCTTCTCCAATCTGGCCGGAATAATGAGCTCCAATTGGGTTGAAATAACGCAGCAGCACTGCATTCCAATCCTGCTTCGACAAAAGCAAAAATTAGACACCCCGTATTTGTTTGTGCATCAGTGAATGCATTTCAACCTCCTGAGTAATACCTTCTCTGCCTTACAATGGTCCTGGATCATCTCCTCAATGAAGTACTTGGTCTTCCCGTAGGGGTTAGTGCAGCCACCTACGGGGTGCTGCTCATCGATGGGTAAGTGCTGAGGGTCTCCATACACGGTGGCAGAGCTGCTGAAGACCAGATTGTGCACCCTGTGAGCCTGCATCACCTGGGATACATGCAGATGCACACAAACACGGCACACATACAGTCAGGTATAGGTAAGAAAGCAGCCTACAGCACTAGTAAGTTTAAAGGTTGGCAAATGCAGTAAAAGCTACAAAGAATGCCGTGTTAGAAGTTCCTAATCTAATTTCAAATGAACACACACTGTCACACATTGTGCAATTTAGAAGGTTAGAGCAAGTAATGATGAGTTAGGAGTGACGTGCAGAGTTACACCACAGACTGTTGAGACTGTTGACAAAAGTTCAAGCTGAAAACTGACCTCGAGCAGATTCATGGAGGCAGTGAGGTTGACTCTGTAATAGCGCAACGGCTGCTCCACAGACTCCCCAACAGCCTTCAGACCAGCAAAGTGCATCACAGCACTGAAGGAATGCTGCAATACAGTTATACAGATAAGCATGAGTGATCAGGTTGGCCATTGTTTCAATGACTAATCTCCATATATGATGTCCCAATACCACGTTCTCTCAGACTAAGTACTTACATTTTAGCACTTGCCAATACCAAGTAAGAAAATACGAGTACTAAACGTTGTGCATATAGTTGACTTCCTGGACAGTTAAATCCTCATCAATCCACTGCATAGTTAAGCTGATGAGACACACTGGCATACACTGCTGTCTTTCAAAGACTGGACAGTTCACACTGTCACAGTGTTTCCACCAGCTGTCTCACATTTCTCTGGCATTCTGTAAGGAGCACAAACCTGATGTCTCTAAGCTCTGTGGTAAACATCCCTTCAAACCAAGATTTTGTACATTTTTGCATGTTCTTCCACCAAAGAAAACATAGCGCAGACCAGCGTTTCATTAATGGAGCAACTTTTGCTCAAAAATATGAATAGAAAAAAAAACAAAGCAGTGAGATCCTGGATGGTGAGTTGCAAACAACATGGACTGTAGAGTCCATGTGGGTATAATAACTTAGTTAAACCAAGCAAACCAGATAAAGCTGTACTGATTGCAGACCTCAGTGGGTGCCAGTCATAAATATTAAACATGTTTAAAATAATCTTTACATGAATTACTGTTTCTTAAGGCAGAGCTTGCAATCTGCTTTCCTTTTGGTGACTAAAACATCTCCAAATCACAGACAGTTTCACTGCCACCTACCACTTGACTAACATGTGCTTAACATGGTATCGGGTGCCGTACTGGACAAGTATTACTACAAGTACATAAGGCCAGTATCAGACCTCATACCAGATGGTGGTATTGGTATCCAAGCATCCCTACTTTTAAATGCTATTTGAAAATGTATGGTGACCAGCAGGGGCATTCTTTGACATGGAATGAAATTAATCAAGTAATTGTTTCTAGTACAGTATCATCGATAAATAATTTGTAATAACTGTCTTACTTTTTTGAAGAGTTTTTCCAAGCCAGGTCGGTCCAAAAGGTCTAGTTCATGAAATTCAATGGTGGTGTCCAGAAGCTTCTCTATCCTCAGTATACTCTCTGGCACATCCCCATCTCCTCCATCCACAACACACACACACACACACACACACACACACACACACACACACACACACACACACACACACACACACACACACACCAAATATGAGTATCAATGCACTAAACAAACAGTTGGAGCTGCCAAGTTTACAATGACGTACAGTAATTTATTGGTATGTTCAAGTGAGCTTACCTCTTACCGCATTACTGAAGTTATCTACTACAACTGGCTGGTAGCCAGCTTCAATGAGCTCCACGACACAGTGACTCCCAATATAGCCTGCTCCACCTGTTACCAGCACCTTCTCTGCCATTCTCTGGACCTGTCATACACAAAATACAATAAATAAAAATCAACATTCCAGAGCTGGTATCTTGAGATTTGTGATTCGGGGAGGAGCAAAATTACCTTTAGTCAAGCACTAGACTTGCTCTTGGAAAAACAGGATATCTTTGTGTTTAAACTCCTTGAAGCACACTTGAATGGTTTGTTTGGCTTTGTTACAGATATGTGACCCACCCATATTGCCAACCCAGGCAGATCCACACCTTAACCTGCGTAACAACTAATCAACCTGTAGCTGCTACTATTCATTGTTGTAAGCTATTCTTATACACACGTCAGCATTCTTGGCTTTACACAGTTGTGCAATGCATATTGAAAGCTTCTGGTTGAATTCAATTCAACTCAAAGTCAATAGCCATGGACTCATTACAGGCGAATATTAGATGCTGTATAGGATGCTGTGTGCTGTATATAGTGCATATATGCTTGTGCAGGTAACTAACCAACACTCTTCTAATCCAACCCACTGCACCATTTTATTAATTATTTTAACTTTGGAGAGCATCCTATGAATAGAAATCTGGCATCAGACTTCCAGTGTCTAACATCAGCCAATAACATTCTGTATATATTAATCTATATATTATACCATTGTCATTATGTAGCCACTGCAAGTTTGTTAGTTTCGCTCAAGGCCAAATAACCCAAGTTGCAAAAGTCCAATAAGCAGAGGTGCAACCTTTCTGACAAAGTACCCAAATGACACTACATCGTAACGTTACTGTATAACTGAGGATATGTACTTACTTAATCTCCCGGTGAGAGTAGAAATGGTCGTTTCCGGTGGAGTCCTTTCGTCTGCTCAGGAGAATCCGCAAGGATAAATTAGAGTTTATTTATCAGCTGATTTAGTGAAGTTCTCCCCTTTAGACAGTTCATTACTTCCTGGAAAACGTGGAGTTTGTTAACCTCTGCTTATCGAACGTTTTCCTTTATGGCGTTTTCCAAAATAAAAGCACAAACTTTATTAATTTTGCACCACACAAGAGCAGCTTGATCTTTTACCAAATCCTTTTGATAATGGGATAGAAATTTATCTAAATGATATCCACAGCAACCAATAAACTTAGGTTTTTCTTGTCAGAATTATTAACTCCACTTTTATTTTGAAGTATAACACGGAAACACCCTGTAGCATTATCGCTAGTTGCACGGGCCTTTTAAAGCGTGCCGGTGCTACGTAAGCGTTTCTCGTGCCGTGACGTCCGACAGCGCTCTAATAAAACCACGCCTTTGGCCATTCACACAGGGAGGTGATTGTGTTGAGCACCCACCTCTGTGGAGCCTGCAGTCTGAAACACACCGGACGGCAAAGGAAACATGCCACGTCACTTAAAAAAGAAATAGAAGCCTTATGTACCAGTGCTAGTTCAGTTTTGTAAGACTAAAACGGCAGATGCTGTATACCAGACACACCATACATAACAATACATTTTAATTGCTGTGCATATTAATGGTATGTAATTACATGGTATGTAAAGGCTACAAGGCCCACTTTTGTGAATTCAGTCAGGTAAGACAGCTGTTACGTAATATGTGCAGTAAAGGGGGTAGAAGTGATTAGTGACTATTGCAACACTCCCTGCTTCCTCCCAAAATCATCTTCATCTGAAGCTATAACTTCAGAGCTAAACCTACATTTATTTATTTCCTAATTTAAAAGTGTTTGCTTTTTTTAACAACTCTACACATTTCTCATGGATAAACAAGTGCTCATGCCCATGCAAGCTTTAGAAATCATTAAAAATCATAATCAAGTTCAGAACCGCTTTATTTGCTATATGTTCAGTGTTGACAGGAATGTACTGAATTTTGAAAAAATTCTAATCATGCTAATTGTTAAAAGTTCAGAAAATGTTTAAATCTGGAGGATTTACTCCTCTAGAGAGCTTCTAAAATAGAGCTGCAATTGGAATAAACTTAAAAACCAGAGTAAATGTACTGGATATTTAGATCATGCAGTTCATACATACAGTTGGTTGAAGCGCAGGTTAAACTGGATTCCTATATATCCTTTGAAATTTCTGAAGCCTGTTTTACAGCCCTGCCCTGCCAGGGTCGCTGGCACATGAAGAAATGCAGCAGAATTGAAAGAAACAAAGATGAGATGAATTAGATACCTGAGAGATCAAGTTTGCTCACTTCATTCACTGGAAATGCCACCTCTTTGTTAGAAGGACTTTTAAGCTCATGAAGAAATCTCAAAGAGCAAAACAACATGGCAAAATAATTTTGGGGTAATAATCATAAAAACAATCCAGCCATTCAGAAGAGAAGAGAGAGGACATAAGGAAACAGTTAAAACTCAGAGGAGGAACATGACTGTTTGATAGAGAACAGCAGAAAACTAGGGCCACCTCTTTTATACATTTCATAAACATTATACAGTCCTATTTTGGCTCAGTTGTTACTTCTCTGACTGTGTGCTGAAGCAGGGATGATATGTCAGCTTTGCCTGTGTCATTGTACATGCAGGAGTGTATGGCTGTACAGTTCTTTTGGGCTGCTGCCTCAGCACTGTGGATGGGTTTAGCTCTGGGAGGAGGTAAAGGGCTACAGGGAGTGCAGTGAGCTCCTTAGCCCCCCAGTGCCCAGCAGCTGCCCTGCAGGCCCAGACTGTGGATGCTGTGAGTAGTGTCGTAACATCAAGGAGCAGCAGTGTGACCTGAATGCGGCTCAGATGTTCTATGGTCGTTGTGGAGAAGGCCTGGGGTGCTAGAGCAAAATACTAAAGAGGGAGCACAGGATTGAGCCAGAACCTATGTGTGTGCCAGGATAAGGGAACAGTGTGTGGCTCAGGTGACTGGACCTATGCAAATGTTTGTCTGCTGAGAGAGGCTGCCAGCTGCTGTAACACAACCATTAAGTTCCGTGGGCAAGGACCCTACTACTACAGTTAATGTACTCTTTACTCGCATAATCAAAACAGGAAAATTAATACTTCAAGTAATAGTTCAAGATCTGAAAGCCTGTACAAACTGTAGTTGTGTTTTTTAGAAGAACTAGTATTGAACCTTGGGTTCTCCATTCCTTTTGCCAACGCTCCATGTGTCCTTTGAGGTCCCAGAAACCTGTTCAATTGCACACTGAGTTTGGCCGTGAGGTGTAACCCTGTCCTCTTCCTAACCTGAACTAGTGCAAGACTGGGAGTGATAACCTCCTGAGAAAATCCTCACGGCTATGTTCGAGATTGTAACAGGCTTGCGTTAAAATAAAATACTTAAGCTCTCATTAAGAGTGTAAGCTTTAATTGAAGGGTCCTGTCAGATCTGAAATTTGTGTGTCTAATGTCTAATGGGACCTTTGGCCAAGTTTTTTTAAATAAATGAGGTATGGTTAAGGGGGCATCCCATGGATTTTAGAAAGGTGATCATGTGTCATAAGGGAACTATGTTTACATTGTGAAAACAGTTGAATGTTTTCTGTGGATTTGAATGTAGCTTTTCAAAGTCTTCAAAATAGCCCATATTATGTTATTAAAGACAGTATTGAGTTGCATTATGGGAAAATGTATCAGAGGATAACATTTTTTGGGGACTTGACCTTTCAAGTGTATAAGTGTATAAGCTGATCTCTTGGCCAGGTCGCCAATGTGAATGAGATCTCGATCTCAATGGGTTTTAGCTGGTTAAATAAATAAAAAAATGGACTTCGACAAAGCTGGGGGTGTCACTCAAGTGCCCCTTCAGTCATGAAACCAGGGCATAATTGTACATAGTTGGTAGTTGCCTCTATCTTGGTTCTGGTCCATAATGCCACAGATATGCCCCTCACTAACCTGTACATTAGAACATTTAAACAAACATGAATTCATCAACATTTAATTATTATTTTAATGGCTTCAATAAGTCAAATAATCATGACAGGAATAATGAACTCAGAAAACAGAAAACATGTCTCTGAAGACAGCATCTATTTTAACACAGACCTTCCTTTTGAACTCCTACACAGAAATGTGTACTATCATTTACTTACTTATACAGTCAAAACTGCTAGAAATAAAAGCATAATTGACAACAATTAAAAAATAAAGGTAGTCAATATAGGTAATACAGTAGTGATTTCAAAACAAATCGGTTTACATCTATGTATCCTGAAGTAAAATTTTGTCACAAGGTTCTACAATCTGTACCACAGTGACACCCTCCATCTTCAAACCCTTTATATAGATAAAGAAAACCTTCCCTCAATAAAATTCTTTAATGAAAAATAAAAAACAAAACACATATCTGTTAAAGTTAATTCTCTTTTTTGAGGTTTGAGGTGGACCCAAGGATTACAGTCTCTACCTGGCCTCTATGTCACTGTGGTTCACCCTTGCATTTCCCAGAAATGCCTTGGGTGAAACATGTGCATCAGCAGAGCACAGCATTGAGATAATGTGAGAATCTTTGCATAGTACAGTCGAGCGTTAGCTGTAGCCTATGGTGAATTTGATTTTCCTACTAAAGCCGCTCACTGGAAAAGCAAGCTCATTATTTTAAATGATAGATTCTCAATTAAAGGCATTTCTTTTTTCGACTCTCCAGTGAAGGGCCATATGGAGGAGCAGGAGAAACACTTTGATCATTAGGAGGAAGGCAGTGGTGTTCGACAGTTGCCATCTGGAGATTATCTGACTTTTTAAGTCTGTTTATAACTGAAGAAAACAAGGAGCCCTCTGGAAAAAAGGCTCTTTGAACTAATACAACGAAGCAGCTAACCTGTTTCAAATAGAAAGCCCTGATGTTTGCCAATCACAGCTCATTTACTCAGTTATAAGATGACCAATTAATTAAGCTTTGCTTCGGCTTATATTATTATATTATTATAGCACCAAATCATTATCTTGTGTAAACAAGTGGGGTGCATAATCGTAAAAGAGTAACATGAAGGGCATCTAAAACATTACATTTTAGTATGAGACACTTCACTCCACACAGTCACAGTCTGTGTCAGTCCCATCAGTTCACTGAGTGATGGATGAAGCGAGAGAGGGTGTGACCATCCGCTGGGTCTCCAGCTGATTCTCTTCATCTCTCTCCACCTGAGTGCTACTTAATCCTTCCCTTATCCACCAACTCCCAGCTGGATACAACAGCTCCTACTGAATGGCAAGCTGCATTAACGCTGAAAAACTTTCCCCCGCTGTCTATTAGTCAAAGCTGATTGGAGATTACAGGCCTGCAGTGAAACATAGCCCTCCATCTCATCTCAAATCACTTTCCACCCCTTTCTCTCCTATAGCTCTCCTTGTTCTCTTCATTTCTTTATCTTCTCAATCTTAACTTTGCTCCTTTTCAATGTCATCAACTTTGGATTGCCACTACATTTTTGCTCTTATACAATGCGCTTTTTTGACAGCTGAATGACAAGAAAGATTAACAAGAGGATGAGAGGGAGGGGAAAAAAGCTTCCCCTCCCGAGTGGAGCCAGAATTATGTCATGGGGGCATTTGTCCTCCTGGTGTGGAGGCTTCCCTTCCTCTGCTAATTACCTTGTACAAACTTGAATCTGATATGGCGGATATGAGGCCCAAACACAATTATTGTGGGCTAACAAAGAGATATTGAGATTCAGGGAATGAGAGAGAGACTGCAAGTGAGATAGAAGGAGAGGCACGTGCACAGCCAGACACACAACCACACACACAAAGCAACCACATGCACGTACACATGCACACATACTCACCCACCCACATACACACACACAAACAAATGCAACCACTTGTCCTTCCCCTCCATTCCCTCAGATAGGCTAATGTTATTACTGGGGTAATTATCCTCATTAGTGCCAGCAGCTGTAGAGAGCCCATTGCTTGCTGTTCAAACTCCACCCCGAACCTTTCTGTCTTCACATCCCTCTTTGTTTTCCCTAGATCTCATTTAGAGACTTTGTCTCCATCCTTGGCATGCTGGAAGGAGGCAGTTGTAAAAATAGAGACCATGAACCATCTAATAAGCCAGAGTTACCCTGATTTTCCGAATGTTTAGTCCATTTTGTAGATTGTGCAACAGCATCTCTGAGCAATGATTAAAAAGAAGAAGAAGTTATATAAATGTTCAAGGACATAATATTTAAAATAGTTTATTTACTACTGTCACAAGTCAAAGACAAAAAGTTTAAATTTTCCTATAAAATGCAGCAATATGTTTTTCCCATAAATTTCCTTTTGAACAATTGACCACAAGATGTCACTGTTTAGTCAAATAAAAATTTCAGCCGTTCAATCACTGTGCTTTTACAGCCAGAACAGTGCTCACCCCTCATCTGTATTATTCTTATTTACATCCCTCCAAAATAAAAGCTCCAAATAAAATGTAATTGCCCTTTCTATACACTTTGACACTGTGAAAGAGTGGGAATAACAGTGTTTGCAGAACCAACCGTATTGGCTGTTTTTTTCTTTTATATTTATGTGAAAGCACCCTTAAAATGATTCCCTTTATGCTTTTTAACTTTTCACACTGTCTGCACCTTTACACACATATTATGAACATATTATTGAACAACTGAAACAGACGGCTTCACACGCAGCAGCCCCCCTAACCCCCTATACACTTTGAGATTGCCTTGTGTTTTATTGCCAGAGGCGGTTGTGGACAGTAGGCAACCTGTATACTGCTAAGCCCTGCATCAGGTGCTAAATGTCATGCATAGCCTGTTTTTATTGGCTGATATGGCCTGTTGTGCCCTTCTCCTTTTCCTGGAAGCCATTGTTAAAGAGCTGGTTGTTAATGCTGCTGACCAGATGGGCTCCTTCTCCCTGCAGGTCTGACTGAGGGTGTTTACCATGCATTGGGCTGTGGATAACAGGTGAGACTGCTGATGGCTTGTCAACCAATCAGAGTGCAGCAGATGTCTGGCCTCTGCCTGTAAACCTTTATTTGGCATTTGGGCTATATGGGAGTGAGTTTTGTAATAACAGTGAATGAAAGTGAACTCAGGTTTATATGTTTTTTACATGGGGATATTATCTGCGATGGCCATGCAAGCAATGACAATAAGCTGCCTACATATTTAGCCCACTGCTATCAAGCTTCCCTGAGCCTCAATATACTGAATAATTTATTGCATGAAGAAACTTGGGTTAAATAAATCTCAAGTATTCTTTTGTGCATCTAATACTTTAGATGACAAACCACTCAGTCATTTAATTTTCCCTCCATAAAGTTCAGACATCGTTTCTAAAAATGCTCCCTAATCCCTTGTGTGACAAAATGTTTCCAGTATTAGCTGGGCAAACAGTGAAATTCCTTTTCCTTTCCAAAGCAGGCCATCTTGAATTACTGCAATTTCGTATCATGGCAACAGCAAAGGTAAGGCCGGGCTTGGATTGTTGAGGAGTAGTTTTTTTTAAACCTTTGAATCAATCCACCTTAATGGATGACCTGTGTCTAACATGCACGTATGGATTAGTTTCCCTGGAGCACCTGTCCCTGTTCTGTCAACAGCAGATCAGGTTACTGGCTACACATTCGCCTGGCTGACACAACTTCCTGGGACTGAAAATACACCAGGATTGTATGTAGGCTTATGAAATATGCAGTAATCTTTTAACAGTAAAATGGCGCTTGTAAAATAATTTGGATATATGTGTAAATTATGTTTAGAAACATTTCCTAAAGGTCGTTTTTGTTTGCCTTAAATAGCCAATAACAACATCCTCATATTTTTACAAACAATTCTGATTAATGTCAATGTTCTGATTTTAGGATCTTGTCCTAATGAGACTCTCTGGTTAATTAAGGCGTTAAGCTGCAACACTGGCTCAGTGAAGCGAGGGTCAGGCTGGGCTTAACATTATCCAACAGCAGCTTGTATCTAACAGCTTTGGACTTTAACTGGGGGATAAAGCCCAGCTAATAATGGGGAAATACTTTTTCTCAACTTTGCTCCTGAGCATTGAGATTTAAAGGCAATATTATTTATAAGATTATATTGCAAGTAAAAGCCATTTTCCTTAAATATCCAGTAAGATCATGTGTATTATGTGTATCTGTCTGGAGTCTTGTGATTTTTCAGAGGAGAACTGGGAAATCAGTCCATCATATCAAGCATATCAATCTTTTTCACACTAGACAAGTTTTTATTTTCCTAATCAGGATGGAGTTCCTCCGAGCACAATTTGGAAAAAAAAAAAACCCATTAGATTCATGGTGGATTCATTCAGACTTAAAAACTGAGAAAACATTTCAAGCCAGCTCCATGACACACTCATGTGACCATTCATTGGCGTTTAAACAAGACCTGTAGTGCAAAGCTCCATTTGGCATACTAATATCTTTTGTGATTTAGTCAGGACTCAGGACAAAAAGAGAAATACACACAGACTTTATCCAGCTGGCATAAGGCGTCCTCATATATAAGCATACACAGCCTACACTGCTAATCTGTATTCACTGTCATCTCCATTATGCTCCTGATGATGAAACGATTAGCTAGCAACTGTTACGTTGACCACAAAGCTGAACGGATGATGGATGGACGAAGTGATAGACTCAGGCGGTTAGTTGGTCGCCTTTGTCCTGGATCTCTAATACTTTCTATCTTGTGATCCATTCAACCCCCAATTGCCTCCCTCCAGCCCCCCGATCTACCCTAGTTACCCCCACCAGCTGCCTCTGACCTCTCATCATAGCCCTGCCTCTGCTTGCCATGTGCTGGGAGTCAAAAGGTTCCCACCTATCGCTCATTAGAATGGAACCCCACCATCTCATGCCCTGCACACTAAATCACAATCAATCGCTTGGCAGACAGAGATGGAGTGGGACATCCACAACCCCGTACCTTTCAGGGAGGCCCCCCACCCTCCAAAGGGCCGCTGTCACTGACAAATAATAGAGGTGATTCTAAGAGGAGTGAGCAGGTCAAGTCTGCCGCCCCTGGAAGGAAGTTATCACAAAGCAATGGAGGGAAATTCTTTAGGAACATCAGTCACAGTATGTGTGACAGAAGCATGTTTGGTAGATAGTTTCATAAATATCTAAAAAATGACTTTTTTAACTCCATGCACATTATAAGTGATGATGGAGACAATATTCTTGAGTATAACTGGTGGATCTTCTGAAGTGTATCAGTGTGTTTTTTTATGCCATTTGTCAAATGTTTATTAAGGTCTATCACCCAAATCAAACAATCTACTAGCTCAAACAGTAAATTTGTAAAGAAAATAAAGCCTTCTAATTTTGTATATTTACTGACTACTGAAAAGGGGAGCTGCAGATCAGTGCCTTGGCAGCATGCGAACAATTTTGGCTGACACAAGTTGATGTTTCTCTTTTTGTTCATTGAGACACATCCCTTGCAGAGTATCCACCTCTGTCTTATCATCATGAACATTTCAGATACTGGCATGAACCAAATAATGCTCCAGTGTTTCGGTTAGGTGTCAATTTAGATAAGCCTATAACACTGTACAGTTTTACAATAAATTAAAGAGTAAAACATTATTTGGGTCAGCCAGCAGCAAAATTTATGTTTAGTAAATTGTAGAAAGAGCTCCACAAATATGTTTTCACATATTTTCATACTCAAATAATTTTATTATTAATTTTTTTAACTTTGTGAAATTTTATACTGATGTATTTAGGGGTAGTCTACATAGTATGTACCAGGAGCAGAAAAGGGTCGATATAAATGAACTTGTTTTAAAAATTAGGAAGGGGGAGAGAAAACTAGGCATTGTACGTGTCATTTAAATGCTTATACATGTAGTAGACTTCTGCATATTTAACTTATTTATGTACCAGCCATGAGCTGCTTTACTCCACTTTTTACTTCAATCTTAAAGTAATACAGTCTTGACATTCTGCCTCACATCATCCTGTGTGTTTGAAGGGTTATCGTCTAGTGCTTCCTGATTTACTTCACAACAGACTGAGTGATTGCATCATTCACATGAGCACTGACAACAAATATCATTCAGACATGTAAAAGTCTCCACGATGCCATAACACGATGATTGGGAGTGAAAGATCTTATTCTGCATTCACTGCCAAGGACTCAAGGAGGATCATTCACATGTAGATGTGTCCTTCTGGAAGTGCCTCGGCTATACAATTTCCATTTAGATAAGGTGTATACACAAATAAAGAAAGGACATTGGGTTCTTCATTTGATTAACTAATCATAGTCTTTGTAATTCCACTTGGAAACCTGGAAGGGTAGTGCCAGGCTGTGCACCCTGATTAGCCTATGCATGATTGCTGCTGCTATGGCACAAATCAGTTCAAGTAACTCAGCTCCATACACTAAACAGTGGCTGTGATTAAACAGGCGATTAAGACATAGAGAGTTTCTGTCTGTTTAATCCCCTTTTCCCTTGTCTAAATAGATAGCCACAGTATAGTCCCTGATCAACAATAACTGAACACCACCACAATTGGTGTGAAAGGTGATTAGGGTCTTTAAAGCTCCCTGGAGTTTAAAGTGTGGACGCAGGTTGTCTGTCATTAGCTCCAATTTAAAGGTACATTCTGTTCTTGCTGGAGCAGGGAATTCATTATCTGATGCTTAAGCCAAGAGAGAGGTAACACACGCACACAGCCCCAGGCCAGATGTAATATCTTTAAGTAAGGATGAACTAATCCACACATGTGACAAAAAACATGCCAAGTGAGGAAGCTTCTGGTTCACGGCATGTTGACAAACTAAACAACACACTCCTCAGCCTCACGACTCAAGCCTCAAGCCCTCTTCCCACTTTTCTGCCAGCCCTCTTCATGCAGTGCAGTGGTGTCTGTGTATCATCTGAAGGCTGTATAGAAACTCTACAGCCCCTCTCCATGACTGATCTCTTTTGATAGTGCTCATTATGCAAACTGCTCCCAACTCCCGCCGCATAATTAGTGCTTAATTAATTTGAGTGAAATCTTTCATCTGTCTGTGTCCGGCCAGCTCCTTCCTTCCATTTACAACATGATATTAATTTCTGAGGGGGGAATGGTAGCCCAGCTGATGAAAAGGCTGATATAATTAATCAAGTACTGTATCTTTTTCCTTCATTTTTGCAGGAATAATAATAAGTCTGATTAACCCTATTATGTTTCCTAATTAGGGTGATCATTTAATAATCAAGGAAGCAGCACAATTACAGGAGAATGCAAATTATGCCATCTAATGAAGAGTGTACCAATTCTGTGAATTCTTTGTTTGGAAAATGTGGCATTCCCAAAGCAAAGGTCAAGAAAAAGTTCTTCCCTTCATGTACATAATGTTAAGGATGTACTTTCATACTTGATCTCCCAATTCTTTTAATGCTTTAAACATTTAATGGAAATTCTCTACGGAGAACAGCAGCTGCTTAGCTTAAATTAAAAAAAGCAAAGAGCTAGCCTGGCACTGCCCATATTTTATACATGTTATATTTGGTTTGTTTAAGTGTGTGTGTGTGTGTATGTGTGTATATCTATCTATATCTCTATCTCTATCGATAGATAAACTATTTTGATATAGATAGATATGAGCATAAACAGTATGTAAGATTTATTTCATGAACACATCCATTATTTAAACCGAGAGCACAAGTCAGATAAACTACAGATCTTCATCTTGTTATTTAAGGCGCTTAAAGTCACTGATGTGGTACCAGCTTTTATTTCCCACAGGCCCTGTGTATTTTATAGAGCATAAGACACTAGCAACCATTGTAAAGTCAAGGGTGGACATCAGTCAGTACCATGGACAGCAACCCATCTTGCCTGGACAGATAACGCTGAGTAGACAAACATATTTAAATCTGTTTAATATGTGACATTATAATTAATAAATAAGCATACAGCACAGTTATGTATTTAAAGATTTGAGGGTGTTCATTGCTTAGGGCTATGAGAAAGATGACCGGTGTGTAGCTCCATATGTCAATATATAAAGGATATGGCCCATTAGGTCCGCCAGAGTCCATCTCTCATGCTCCTAAATGATACAGCTGCTGTCTACACTTTCATCAAGATAATGGTGACCTCATATATGGAGTCTATGAGCAATAGTTCTGATTTCATTTTTCTTACATGGAGTCATTATCCATATCATTACAATCTCAAAGAAGCCAGTGACCAACAGGGGATGGACATTTTTGTTGTCTACTTGTGTGAGAGATCTATTGACTACTAAGCCAAATGCCTGTCACTAAGATCCTTTATATGCTGGCTGCTCTTGCTGCAGTGTTTGTGCATTGTCCGCATGTTTCTATTTGTGAGCTGTGTGTGTGTGCCTGTGTGTATCTACATGAATGTACCTCAATTTACTCCTCTTCACCCCCATAGTGCAGGTGTGCCTCAGAGAACTCTTATGAAGTAATTGAATGAGCCGGGGCAGGGGGAAACCTGTGGCAGCGAATGTGGAGCCCGCTGGCCTTATTATCTATAATACGACAGCCGCTCTGCCTGTGCTTTCTCATCCACTCATGAATACAGAAATGAATGTGATGGACGTCAGAGGTGAACACAGAGGGGAGAAACAGGACACAGCCCGTTTTAATCAACTTCCAGATAGAACAATCACTTTATCCACCTCCACAGCTCAGAGGTGAATTAGTGTTTAACATTCCGGGGCATGCTTTCTGACAGAGGACTCCACCCAAAACAACCAATGGACTGAAGAGATTACTGAGAGACACTCTGATGTTTTTGATGAGTAAATTAGAACTAAACATGCCCCTGGGACTCTAGCAACTGATATGCCTGATATGCAGGAAGGCCTCTTTTACTAAGAGGCTCTTCACAAGAAAAGAAAATCTAGTGTTGCCTCTTTGAAGCCTTTGTTCATACTGTGCACACACAGCATTAGACTATGGTACCCAACTATGGTTTTCCCTAAAGTCATGACTGTTCCTGTAGTTATTCATAATGCATTTCGTGATGATTTTGTAGTAGATTTGATTCGGATCATAATCTCAGTCAAAATATGCCCAGAAGCATAAAGGATGCACTGCATTTATGGTTGAGCTGCATAGAACCATATTGGAAAGCCCAAAAAGCCCAGAGAAATCTACCCATGTCCTCATAAAGTTATCAGCATCACTGTCAAAAGTACAGATGACATCAGGGACATTCACAGTCAACACTGAGGTCCATTAGTCTAAAGCTCAGAGCTATACTACTTTACAGGGCTTTTCACAGTAACCTGGTCTCATGGGCATCCTTCTGAAGTACACTTTAAAGTCTAGACAGTGACCTCTGTGTTGCTCTCATGGCCAAACAGGCAATTTCCCCATTGATCTTCTCTGTGCTAGAGTCTAACTTATTTTCCAGAAGCTTGCTACAAACCTTTCTCTATTGTTGCTCTTTACAGGTGCTGTTTGGCTGCTGTTTACATGGTGACTTGTTGACTTCCCCGAGATTGCCAACAGAGGGGTTTCCAGTCCTTCCACGAGTAAACAGACGTTAGGAAACAAGAACGTGTGACTCAAATAGTGCTGCAAAGTTAAATTTGGTGACATTGTCACAAGGGTCTTGTCAGAAAGAAAAGTAGAACAAACATTAAAATTAACATCTAAAATATGAAGAATGAATACACATCCAGTACTGAAAAGAAGTACGAATGTGCTTTTAAATAAACAAATGCACTGATTAATTCACACTAAAAGACTGATTAGCAAACAAAGCATAAAACAAAATTGAGTCATAGTAACCCGGAGCTGTAGAAATTGTTTTAAAAAGTATTATATAAAAACTCATTTACAACAATATTTAAAAACCAATCACTTCATTAAACTCTGGCACTTTTGTTCTACTGTGTCATTGTTTTCTACTCGGTGCCTGCATGTTCTCAGTTGTGAGGACAAAAGCTGAATGGGAGGCTGTGCTGTGTCCACAGCCACCCTGATTAAATCTGGGTCCCTTGCAGGCTCTCTCCATGGTGCTGAAAGAGCCTCTATCAGATTACAACCGGCCAGAATAGAACCTCAGCTAATCCATAACAATAATTGATTGACAATACACTGAAGGTGGCCATGTAGTGAGCACCAATTACAGTCATGTCCTAATGCATTTTCAAACCGGCTCGGGTTGATTTAAACCATGGAGCCAATTTTTTACCTGGTACTGGAATCTTCTGTACATTCATAGTGACAAAGGTGTAATTTAATCTTTGTGAAATAACCAACTTGTCCTGCATCTTTTTCCATAACAGTGCTCACTGTGTGACAGAAAGTGAGATTCCATCATGGAGATTAGAGTGAAACCAGTTACTGGGTTTACTGGGAGTAAACTTTGTCTAATGTAACCCAAACATTAACCTTTCATCCTGTAGGTGGTGCAATAAAATAAGAACGCAGCTTTGGGGCCAGAAGCTCACAGAGGTACCAGTCTGCATCTCAGACTTCTGGTTTGACAGTTTATTAATCATCAGGCCTGATGCAGCTTAGGCATCAGTTAAAATGACTATTTACAGACAGCTGGACAAACACATCCCCTGCAAACAAACAGTACAACATTTAAGAGTATTTAAAAATAACATTCCTTATTTTATTTTTAACTGTTATGACATAATTAAGTGATTACACTGGCGGCCCAGCTTCCAGGTAAAAGAGTAAAAATGAACCCAACATTAACAATCCCATTGCATGCCATAAGGTTCAGGAGTATGGAGTCAGGTCTGCGTTAAAGCGGCTGCAGCTGTATGCTAATGAGGCGCCTCTGCTTTCCGTCAGGGCATGGCAGCACGCGCCACTGAGCAAACACGCGCATGCGTCGGTGGAACCAAGGCCGGCGTAGCGGCCCACGCGCCCCACAGACGTGCTCACGGCGGAAAGAGGAACTCGTTAAAATGCCATCAAAGCTGGCAGTTCCAACAGGGAGCAGGGCGTCACACACATCTCAGTTTGGGATGGAAACAGGCTTTTTATTGGTTTTTAAGAGCAAATAAGTTAGGCTGCTAAAGGTGAGTCAGTGAAACTATGTCAAAAAGTGGCTAAAAAAGATTGTTTTAAATTACATTCTTCAAAATGATATTCTCTAACTTATTGCCATTGGATGGAAACATTAAAAAGTATATTTTCAGTTTGAACCTTTTCGTAATATCCATTTAAAACTATGAGTTTATTGAAGTTTGGTCATTTAACGCTTTCCAACCAAAATAACGGTGTGCTTTCAGGCAGGTGAGGAGGTACCGGGACACAGAGGCCTATTGAAAGGAAGGCGAGGCCCGCGGCTCAGCTCCGATGGTGTAATTATTTGACTTGGTCATACTGCAGCTTTATGCAAATGAGGGGAACAATGTACGACGATGGAGATTAATTCTTCCCTGCTCTGTCGGCTGAAAGGAAAAAGAATGCACTCTCTGCCAAGTGGTGCATTGCAACCCTACATTTATTCTTTATAACAAAATAAATAAATACATATACAAAAACGGAGTAACACTTTGTATACAATGCATGCACAGGAACATTGGGGGTGGGTTGGGAGGGTAGGCACAGTATATTTTTTTTCAAAAGTTGTCTCCATTACGTAGACAGGATGCTGCAAAGTTAAATTTGCAAAAGTCAAATTTCCTAAACTGAAAAATTGCGTTTTGTTTTGAGAAACTACTTACTTCAACAAA